>NW_027526385.1:8523834-8526334 GCF_048455015.1 Haemaphysalis longicornis | reverse complement strand
GTACCACACTTTTAAGCGAAGCTGCTATGGCTCGAATTTGGGATCTTACGCCGTTGGAATGACGCAGTGTCGGGAAGCCAGCTTACAGAGATCAAGCTCATAGCCCCAGCAAACGCATATCGCCCATCGCGTCGGTGATAAAACTATCCCCTAAAAAGTAAGAGTGATTTGGAGATAATTCGCACTCTAAGTGCGTACATCTAACCACCTCGCAGTGACCCTGGGCCGGCCGCTCTCCGTAGGACTAGAACTGAGGGACGTATTAGGCCCTTGGAATTCTTCCAAACGTGCCGCTTGTGCAACGAAAGCCTTATTGGCGTACCTAAAAGACACAAGTCGTGATCAGGCCTTGTAAATATTTAAAATAATGTGTATTCTTCTTCATCATTATAGTCATCATCGTCATAGCATTCGTGCGGCGTAGCAAGCCAGACAGCTTAGCTCGGCTGACATCGCCAGTTTCATTATGGACCGTTCTCTCTCTATCTGTATTGGTTATGCATATGAAGTGGATTAGTTATCATTATAATAAGCGCCATTTACAAGATCAGTACAGTCAAAATATAAAAGTGTGAGCGTATCTTTCTTAGGTATGACTGCCGAAATCGAATTTCGTCGTACCTTTCATCTAAATTCTCCGTCTCTTGTGTGTAGTGCGCTAAAAATGTTCTCTGGTCATCCACTCTCGCAAGGCCGGAATGGCGAGTTGTTTAATTTGTTCTTTACTCGTAAGAGTGAGTAACGCCCAAACCTGCATCAAATCAAATCAAATCAGTTTATTCCCAACGACAGTGTTGGGGGTCCCTCAGGCGAAAAGCGGTTAGCTACCGCTTGAAGGTGCTGAGGGCCCGCAGACATGACAGCATCACGGGAAAAGGATAATATAAATACATGGATGCTTGGAAGATTTGAAAATACTCCATGAAGCAAACATATTCCTTTTCCTTTTCCATAACTGCTGTGCGCTTGTCTGGGGCACAACAACAATTAAAAATATTAACACAGTTTTGATGGTCCAGAAAAGAGCACTGCGGTATATTGAGAATGTGTCATACACGCACTCAACACAGCTGTTATTGCCTCGCCATAAGATAATAACCGCAAAACACACTTATGACTATCGCCTACTCTTTGCATTTTTCTCCTCAAATGAAAAGTTTAAAACATTTCTTAAGGCGTGCTCAGATTTGAAAATTTGTAAAACTGATTATCGTACACGTGGCAGCGATAGGTGGCTGGTACCACGCCGGCGCACGGGCTACATGCTGCAGTCCCTTAAACATAACGTGCCTTTTTTGCTTAACAGATATGAGAATGAACTGAACTCTGATGCGTGTACGCGCAAAGCAATGCGTGAATATTTTGTAAACATAAGCTAGAGCATGGTTATTTTTTTTACAGTTATCATTACATCATGATTACCGGTTTTACTGGCTTTGTGCACGTGTGCACGTGTTTATTTCGTTATACCTGCATTTCCTTATGTGTGCATTATCTGTGAACCAGCAATCTATTTAAAATGTAACTTTATATTCCTTGTATAAACATAGCGTAGCGACTGTTGATATTGCTCATTTGTTCTTTTTTTTCTTCTTCTTTTGCAATCTTCGGAATAGCGTGCAGTGGTATGGGCACGTCGTGCAGTATTTCTGTGTTTTTGTGTTCCTATGTTTTCCTTTTCTATATTCCATGAAGCAAACATTTTTCTCCTTTTAGCTTTTTATTCCGCTGCGTCATTTTTACTCGACGCTAACGGGCCCTAGAGCCACCGCGAGAGGCTGGTGGATCTTAAACAACGGATGCCAGTGCCTCGGAGGTGCCCCTGTCCTTGCTGCTTGCGATGACGTTCTAGGTGCGCAGTACCTTAGGACCGCACAATGTCCGTCCGCGTCCATGCGCATAGCATTTACAATCGCAAAAAAATCACACAGGCACCGGCAGCATTCCAGCCTGTGTCTGGTAGACCACCCAGAGTTAGTGGCAGTCGTCTCACCCATAGGGCTACGACCGTGAGTTAGTACCCCCAGAGTCAAAACAGCTTACTCCCTCACCTGTAACGATGCGGAGTACCTTAGGACCCCCCCATTGTCCGTCCGCGTCCATCAGTGCGCACACCACCATCAAGCTCAAATCAAGCGAAATTCGATTTGAGCCTTGAGTTGCAGTTTTCATTTAGGGAATACTCAAGGTGAAACTCATGGCTCAAAATGGTCGGGACGCAAATGGGATGTCACTCGGGGCGCAACTTGGATGTCATTTCGAGTCCCGTAATCCGCACCCTCGCCATCATCCACGAAGTGTGCCATTTTTTTTTCATCTCCGTCTTTTTATCAGCCCTCATTTCCTGCCCGTTGCCGCTTGGAGACATTTTCTCCCCTTTTACGGACAACCGCAGCAGACGAAGAAGCAACGCCTTGAAGTACAATTTCTTCCTTTTTTTTTTGTCTCTCTCCATTCGCCCAGACTCGCCATTTTACAGCCTCGTATTTATGAGGTGACC
>NW_027526385.1:8420111-8523734 GCF_048455015.1 Haemaphysalis longicornis | reverse complement strand
GCTGTTTAATTTGTTCTTTATTCTTAACAGTCAGTAACGTCCGGACCTGCATTTTTCCCCTTTTAGCTTTTTATTCCGCTCCGCCATTTTTACTCGACGTTAACGGGCCCCAGAGCCACAGCTAAAGGCTGGTGAATCTTAAACAAAGGATGCCAGTGCCTCAGAGGTGCCCTGTCCTTGCCGCTTGCCATGACATTTTAGGTGCGGAGTACCTTAGGGCCTCCCAATGTGCGTCCGCGTCCATCCGTGCGCACACCACCATCAAGCGAAAATCAAGCGAAATTTGATTTGAGCCATAGGTTGCAGTTTCATTTAGGGAATAATCAATATGTAACTTACGGCTCAAATCGAATGATGGTCGGGACGCAAATCGGATGTCACTCGGGGCGCAACTTGGATGTCATTTCGAGTCCCGTACTCCGCACCCTCGCCATCATCCACGAAGTGCAGATGCTGCCATTTTTTTTTTTTTCATCTCCACGTCTTTTTATCAGCCCTCATTTCCTGCCCGTTGCCGCTTGGAGACATTTTCGCCCCTTTTACGGACAACCGCAGCAGACGAAGAAGCAACGCCTTGAAGTACAATTTCTTCCTTTTTTTGTCTCTCTCCATTCGCCCAGACTCGCCATTTTACAGCCTCGTATTTATGAGGTGACCTTCTCACGCGGAGCCCGCCTACGCCGGCCTATACGCCCTGGCTATAACGTTAATGCCAACTCGGTTCTCACGCGCCAAGCCGTTCTGTTTACGACCGTTTTAAACGAGCTAACGCGCGTATCCGCGGCCCGCGTAAATGCGAGCCCTCGAGAATATTATACTAATACCGAGATAGCGCGGGCGCAGCTCGGTCTCTGATCCGCGGCGACATTTATCTCTTTTGGTGAGATAAGGCGTCGCCCGCTTCGACTCAGCTCGCGACGCGGTGTCAACGTCGTTTGTACGTAAGCAACCGCGATAATTGGAGGGCTTAGCCCGGCAATTACGCCGACCCGTGACTCACCTCGCCTACAGGGCAATGTAAACAGGGCTTTACTTGGCTACGGACGTGGGCGCTGAGTCAAGATATGGTGTGGGATCGCCCGAATCTCCCGTCCTCGGACGTTGAGTAAAAGAAGCGTTAACCCGGGGCAGCTTAGCGCGTTCTCTAAGGAGCGAGTGCGGGCTCAGTTAACTATTGTTAGTCCACCGGGGCCATTTGTTTATTTCTTCCATCCCGGTGCTCATAATCATCATCATCATCATCATTATCATCATCACTACCAGCCTATCTACGCCCACTGCAGGGCAAAAGCCTCTCTCATTAATCTCCAATTATCCCGGTCCTGTGCTAGCTGCGACCAATTTATGCCCGCAAACTTCTTGATCTCATCTGCCCATCTAACTTTCTGCCGCCCCCTGCAACGCTTGCCTTCTCTAGGGATCCACTCTGTTACCCTTAATGACCAACGGTTATCTTGCCTTCACATTACATGCCCTGCCCAAGTTCATTTCTCCTTCTTAATTTCTACTAATATGTCCTCAACACGCGTTTGTTCCCTGACCCACTCCGCTCTCTTCTTGTCCCTTAATGTTACACCTATCATCTTCCGTTCCATTGCTCGCTGAGTCGTCCCCAATTTAAGTTGAACCCTCTTAGTGAGCCTCCAAGTTTCTGCCCCCCGTCGGTGAGTACCGGTCCCGGTGTTATGATGCTCCAAATCAGGCCAACTTTCTTCCTTGCGATGCGTGCATGGCGAAGGCCTCAGTTCTGGGAGTCGTTAAAGGGACCGTGCAACACTTCCGACAAGCGCTTTCACTCTTTCTTTCACGTATGGAAGCACTGCGAAAGCTACAGTTATGGCCAGCCCGGAGCGTCACTGCGTCATTTGTTCGTCGCGCCCATCAGCAACCTTGTCGCAGCAGATACGTCTTCCATTTCTGCCTTGCTTTTGTGGGATTTTTTTCCAAAGTGGCCCGTTAAAAGCCGGAACTAAGGGCCATGAAACGAATAATGTTAGGAACAACACTCAGGGACAAGAAACGAGCTACCTGGATCACAGAACAAACTAGAGTCGACGATATCTCAGTTCAAATAAAGAACAAGAAATGTACTCGGGTTGGCCATGTAGTGAGACGAACCGAGAACCGGTGGACAATTAGGGTAGCAGAGTGGATACAAAGAGATGGATCTAGAAGAATGGGAAGGCCAAAAACCCGATGGAGGGATGAAATACGGAACTTCAGAGGTAAACTTTGGACTAAACAGCCCAGCACAGGAGCGGTTGGAGGTCAATGGGAGAAGTAGCCGCTACACCGCTGAAATTACGTAATTTCAGCGGGCCGAAAGATGCCAATACGGCGAAAGAGGGAAAGTTATGTAAAAGTTTCTATGTTATCTGATGGGCATAGAGCAGTAATTTTTGACTGAGGTAATTTGTGATCCCTTAATCTAAGGACTGGATGTGTTGGTTGGCTGCGTTATACAAGCATTTGAAATTTCTAAAAAAAAAGTTGAAAAATGTGTCCCTTCAAGGATTGATCAGTAGCCGTTTACCAAGTACATACTCGTAGTCATAGTCAAGCTCCGGTGTCCCCCCCCCCTTCCTTCTCCTTTTTTTTCCGCTACTCTAAGGTTGGGAATTTGGCCCGTGGCGGCTGTCAAAGCCGCCTATCAACACGGTCTATAAACGCTTCCTCGGCTGCTATGGTCAGCGAGCTTAAAAATGATCCACTAGGGCGCGAACACATTGGGTATGAAGTGACGTGGTGGAGGAGAATCACGCACACACCACCCACCACGGTGGCTCGGTGGCTACGGCGTTGCGCTGCTGAGCACGAGGTCGCGGGTTCGATTCAGGGCCGCGGCGGCCGCTTTTCTGATGGAGGCGAAAAGCAAAAACACCCGTGTGTGCGAGATTTCGGCGCACGTTAAAGATCCCCAGGTGGTCAAAATTAATGCGGAGCTCTCCACTACGGCGCGCCTCATCGCCTTCGTTGCGTCGGCGCGTTAAACGCTACAATCAATTAATCAATCAATCACGAACAGACCGAGGCAGATTTAAATGGCAGAGAGGTCGGCGGCACTCGCTATCGAAATGAATTTGCTGATCCAGAGCACAGAATTAAACGGACCGTGGAAGCGAATAGCGTGAAAACCGCATCGTCCTGTGAATAGGGCACGTTGAAGTTGGCTGTACTGCAATACACCGGCATTCTGCAGTGGATGTGCTCGTAGCGAAGACGCCCGTATGTTCGAGATTTCGACGCACGTCAAAGATTCAGATGCGGTCGAAATTAATCCAGAGCCCGCCACTACGGCCCACCTTATAGCCAAGGTGAAGCTTGGTTATACCACAACCACGAAAATTTCATTTTGTCTTTCCTCATACACTGCTCACGGGATGGCAAGTTTGCGCTGGTAATAAATTAGTCGTACGCTGGAAAGAAAATCGGTATCGCTACGATCGCTTTCCACGCACCTGCATTTTCGCTTTTATCTGTACATATAGTTCCCGCTTTCCAATTCGCAACCTGCCGCTCTCTATACGGGTGACTGCAGGTACCGGCTGGTTCGCTTGCCTCCTGTTGGTGCTAAGGATTAAGGCGAGCCGTAGGCCTACGCATACCTGTCAAACCAACGAAACAAAACAAATCGAAGCCCCTTCCCTGAGGGAAATATGGTCAAAACGCGAAGCTTTCTGCCATGAAACCGTGCGGAGTCAAAGTCGCATTCCAAAAATTGGCGCAAGGTCACAGTCCGAATTGGCGCAATCGGATACACATCGGCTTCATAACGCCAGGGGCCAAGGTTTGATTCCGAGCACGGTAAGCGTGTTCTTCTTAGGAGGCGCTTCGCGTTATCATCATCATCATAACTCATCCCCATCATCATCACAACTTTGAACTATTCCCGGTCATTCGTTACACGTACAATCGTTGCCGTCACACATAGCCACCCTCGTTGATGCTGTTAAATTTAATCAGCTAACACTCTGGGGACCCCAGCACCGCTCCCTTCTTGCCTTCCTTCGAGAGACGGGTGCCCATCTCTACCTGTAAATAAGTTGTTTTTTTATAAACGGGCATTCTATCGCAAATAAAAAAACTAATACTCACGAAAGTTGTGAATCGAAAACACACTATCGCTTTTTTATTGCATAACTTCTGAGAGATTGTTCTTTTTTTACAGAGGTTTGTTTGTTGTTGCTTCTTGTATGTTTGTTTTTACGTGGTATTTGCAGCTAATATTACCTGGTCATATTGGTGTTGGCGCATGCGCTATTCTTTTCATGTTCCATTTCTCCCAGTGTATATATTTCTTTGTATGTTGTTTTGCTGTATTGACCACTCCCTATGTAATACCGTCCTTCGTGAGGGCCTTTTGAGGTACTTTCAATAAATAAATAAATAAATAAATAAATAAATAAATAAATAAATAGAGAAATAAAGAATAAATAAATAAATACATAAATAAATAAATAAATAAATAAAAATAAATATTTATAACCATCACCAAAACCATGTGCCCTTCGTGGAAAGGCGTTGTATAAAGCTGGCTTTCCTGCAGTGCACTGTGGTGTTACGATCTACGAAGCAAGCGAGGCATAGAACGTTCGCTTCAAACTGCATACGCCTAAATCGGGATATTACGTGCGGCGCCTATGCCGCATTTTCTAGTGCAGTAGACTCTCGTTACGGCGAAGTGCTCGAAAAAGGAAACTGGCTAGTTCTGAGCGGTACTTCGTTAACAGAGGATCTGTTTTGTTCTCAGTGCAACGCTGTGGTGACCAGAAAACATTCCGAATAAGAGGAGAGTTCGAATAAAGCAACTTCGTTATAGCGAACAGTCCACTGTACGTCCCTGCGCTCACGCAAGACGTCGGTGCACAGCTGTGCAGGAAAAAACTCGAAACACGGATTCTGCATTCTACCTTCGAGACTTAATTCTATGTTCTACGTGGGTTCTACATTCTACATTCGAGACTTCATTCTACATTCTACACGGATTCTACACGAAACACGGATTCTACATTCTACATGGATTCTACATCGAAACACGAAACACGAACTCTACATTCCACGAAACAATTAACACGGATTCTGCATTCGAGACTTAAGTCTTCTGAGGAAAATAGACAATGTTTGCAACTCAATTAGGTGTCCCTTTGAGCTACTTCTACCAAAAACCGCCTTTTAGCGCAGACGATCAGGCGGCAGTCAACCGAACGGGCGAGGCATACCGAGCCTGGGTTCTCGGTTTCCCAATATCGAAGAGTTGGAGGAAATGGAATTTGAATAAAATTCGCACGACCAGCTGCGTTCAGCACGAGTGTACAAATGACGTTTTTGCTGCATTGCAGTAAAAAAGAAAACGGGCGTATAGGGACCGGGCGGCCGTTGTATGGCGCCACCGTCGTTTCAGCGAACAGCGCCGCCGGCGGCGAACCGCTCGTCAGTGGAATGCCGTTGGCGGTTAGCGCAGCGTGGTTGTGCATGGCTTTCTGTCGTTTTTCTGCGGTGCGGCTTGCAAAGCGTACGTAACCCCACGAGCATTTTTCAGATCGGTAAATCTTGAGCGTGGATGTGACGTTTACGAGGCATGCCATGTGTGTTATTTACGCCCATACTCAGTATTTACAAATAGCAGACGACGCTCAACGCGCCAAGCTGGAAGTCAAGCTGGAAGTGAAAGTTCGTTGCTCCATGCAATTTTTTCATGCCTGCATGCAGTTTCGCGAATAGAGGAGTATATTGCCGCTAAATGCTCCCACAAAGCCGGTGTGTGCAACCGATCTAGGAATGCTGCGGTGCTGGCCTTTGGCAGTTGATGACGAAACGGCGTCGACGTCGTGCACAAGCGAAAGACAAAGTTGGGGGGTGTCTTCGAAGATTTACCTCAAAACAGAAATTGTGACGGACGACGCTTCCGTAACTTCCTTACCTACGGCTGAAACGTGTTTAATTTCACAGAAATGCTCTCACTACAATCAATGTATTAAATAAATAAATCGTTGATAGAATAAATACCGCATGATAGTAGAACGTTATTGCTTGTCGTGGAGAAGCATTGTTTTACAAGAATTGCAATGGTTGCTGGCTAGTTGGTAAATGGTTTTTCAAAAACCAATTCCTGCGTGGCTGAAAGACGCAAGACAGGAGGGTACCCGAAACCTGTACTCACCTTCACAACTGAATGCTGCGGTCGGTTTACAAGCTGCCACGTATACGATTGAAAAATCATGCACACCTCCGTCTAACGACGATGATGGTTTATCGCAAAGCTCTATCGTATGGGTTTTCTTGGTTTCCTTCTGGATTTAAACTTTGACTAGTTAAGCGTCGAATTTGACCAGCACGCAGTTTGGTCTTTTGATCGCAGCGTCTTTGACTTTGACCATTTCCCATTCGATTTCGCACGAAGAAAGTTTTGTGTTCAACCATCATAATCATTAAACGGAGGGTAGATGCTTTTTCTGTTTAATTTTGAACTTCCATGCCCCCTCTCCAAATCTAAACTTTTTCCAGCGTGTCGGAAATGTGTCTGTGGTGGAGGACTCGGGCTCATGCACCCATATTTGAGGCAACTAATCGCGCGTTTTTGGTGTCTTCACCAGGCATTACACGATTTTTTAGGTACTCTGTAAAGAATACTTAAGCATTAAAAAACACCGGCTTACGTTAACACTGCCACATTTTTTAACTATCGGTGCCAGCCTTTATTCTACGCAGGTGGTAAAACGGGAAGGGGAGGAGGGATGGTTTGTATACCTTTGGCTTTTGCGTTGGTGAATAACTTTGGCTCTTGATAAAATGACCACCACAAACGTGGGATTTCCACTTCGGCTTTCAGGCTCCCATGCTGTCACAGTGTCGCTCACCAAAACCGAAGGTACAAAGCTTACGGTTACAGAAAGTGTAAACTACTGCAACATTTCTACGGCTACACGGTAATCCATCTCGTATGCAGGTGGCTTTCTATTTAAAGCACACATATCGAGGTATCCCAGCGCTAAGGATGGCGTGAAAACCGTAGTTATTGAAACCAGTGAAGATAATTTAATGTGGTAAAAATGAATTCTAATATTGCTAATAGTTTTATTCCTACTCAGATAGCGTGGAGCCAGGCGCAGAGCGCTGCAAAAAACGCTCGTGTCAATGTAGCCCTTCCCCAACTTTACAAGCATCCAATAAGTTTGCGTAGCCGTTAGTGCATTTACGAAGAAAATAATACTAATAATAGTAGTTTTATTCGTACTTAGAACGGGTGGAGCCAAGCGCAGATCGCTGCAAAAAGCGCTCATGCCATTGCAGCCGATACCCAACTTTAGACGCGTCCGACAAGTGTACGTAGTCATTACTGCATATAAGAACCCAACACACCTGTCTGGACTTCGTTTCATCTCACATGTCTGCTCACAACGCCACCAAAACATACAAAGCACCGAAGCAAACACGGCAAAAACAACGGGAGGCTGTGTAGTCCAATGCACCGGTTCATTCCACTGACGAGCGGAGCGCCGAGTGGTGGCGCCACCCGTCCAGCTGCCCGGTCCCTATAGAGACACACGCACACTACTTATCAACCAAGTATGTGCATTTAAAATTTCGGAGCATTAAACCCACCCCGGTGACTCGCTTACATATTCATGTGGTCGCGTAGTTTCTGCATTTATTTTTGCCACTTTGCCGTTGAAAGAAATTTTTCGGAAAACGCAGATGCACGACGCATGTGCAGCTTTCCCGCTCATATGGCAGCTCTTTCAACAGTGATTACTCTTTAGTTATTTAGCGCAATGGAAGGTTCTTTCGCGCAGCTAATATTTGGGGTGAAAACTTATTTTGTGCATAGTTTCTATTCTAGCACGTTACGCGGCTGAGTTCCACAGCCATGGAATCTATCCCATACAAATGCATGGGGAGTAATATTTGACAGAGAATTACACACAAAATGTTCAGAACACCAGAAAGTGCTACTAGAGTTTTCATCTCCCCGTTGACTTCTTGCTTAATTGCTAATTTCACTTTCCTGGAGTGGTTTCGCTGGGTTCGTGAGAAGTCAGAATTTTGAGCCAGAAGCTGGGGATACGACAGAGATTGATAGACAAAAAAAAAAACGCATCCAGGGGGTCGTTTCGCGAAGTGAAACCATATTTTGTGCGAAAGTAAATACTTTCTCTCATTTTTCTCGTCGTTGTTTATCTAACTATTGTTTATGCAATCGTTTGTTATTGCTTGTCCGTATATTTCTCCTTCGTTTATCCCACTTCAAGACAAACATCCAGCGCGACAGCTGCGCTGCTGACTCCATTATATTCGCTGTGCCAAGTTTTACGGCCGACCTTCATACATTCGCGTCGCGAACCATCAAGGTTATAACCTTGATGATACGGCATATGAGCTGACGCGTAATATTGACAGTTGCCTCACCCCCAGGTGAATGCTAGCGGTAGCGCTACGCACGTTAGCAGACGACATGCTTCGAACTCCCTTAAGCGCCGCCCCCACCTACAGCGCCTCACACCGACTATCCTGGGTGTTGCCCCTGGCAACGCGTTTTAAGCGAAGCTGATATTGCCAGGGTTTCACGAATTTTCATGTCAGCGAACGAACACGTCCGAGGCTCCAGGTGTAACTTGGGCCCACAGATTTAAACAAAACAAAAGCTCAATTTTACGTCAACCAAGTCAGCGCGCTTAGTCTTGGCGAGCCGTTAGCGGCAGGTTCTACGCAAACACAGCTTAGTTCGTTCCTCAGCAAGCACCGGGCGAAAAGGCTCAAGCAAAGGGCTCAACTTGTCACCGAAGAGGTTGTTCGACATGCTCGCTAATTTGCGCGCGTTTAAAAGGTCCCGTCCATATAAAACGAAAGTACTGGTATAACGACCACTTTTTGTGGCACTTTCGAGTTGAGTTCATTATAAGCGGGTTTGACAGTTGCTAAAAAATGGAGGCGCGGGGCCAAATTTTAGCGCCCGCTCCTTGCTACGCTGGACGACGTGACCATCCAGCCGCTCGAGCATTCTCTTGTTGTTCACCGGCTTAACCAGCAAATAACAACGTTGATTGATTGTAGGGTTTAACGCTCCGACGCAAAAACGCAGGCGATGAGGCACGCCGTAGTGGAGGGCTCCGTATTAGTTTTAACCACCTGGGGTTCTTTAACGTGCGCCAAAATCTCGTACACACGGGCGTTTTAGCTTGTCGCTTCCATCAGAAAAGCGGCCTCCGCGGCCGGGAATCGAACCCGCGACCTTGTGCTCTAATAACAACGTTGCTATACGCTGGTTTATCGTTCGACATACGCCCGCTTTCTCCCGTACAAACTGCCTAATTAAGCAAGGGCGCACTATCGTGTCGTCCCAGACTCCAGTTGATGGCGAGATATCCCAGCTGTCCCTGCGGCTGCCAGCGTTTTGCCGGCCAGCTGGAAACCCGCTTCCCGAGACAACCCATAAATCACCTCCTCATCGCCAGCTTAGTCCCGTAAGTGTATAACAGGCACGCATTCGGCTCTGGCAGTAGACGCGTCCCAGAATGAGCAGGTATTCCGGCTCATCGCAGTTACTTTGCTGAGCTCAAGAACGCGGGTTCGATTCCCGCCCGCGGCGGCCGCTTTTCTGACGGAGGCGAAAAGCAAGAAACACGCCCGTGTGTTTGATATTTCGGCGCACGTTAAAGATCCCCAGGCGGTTAAAATTAATCCGGAGCCCATCCCCTACGGCGCGCCTCATCGCCTGTGTAGCGTCGGCGCGTGAAACATCACAATCAATCAGTGAATCATCGCAGTTACTTCAGAAGTGATTAGTACACCGTGGCTATTCGGCGTAATGCAAACCCTTTTCACACCGCTAATGTTTCCTTCCACTGATTCAATACTGCACGCTTACAAAACACGAGCAGGAGTGGCAAGACAAGCAAAGATTTACAAAAGTCACTATTACGAAAAAGTATACTGGAAAAAATGCGAAAATGCACGCTAAAAAGAACGGTAAAAAAACAGTGAGAGTACTCAAGACGAAAGCTGGCTTTGCAGGTAGCTTCAAGTTTAGGAGGTCGTACTACCAGGTTTGGAAGCCGTCGAAACTATCAGGTTGGGAAGTAACTTTTGACGACAAATTACAGTGAACTAGCCATCGAGAATACTGTAGAGTGGTGTTACAGTGGCCATATACAAGTCGACTCCTTGGTCTATACGAAATATCCCTTTTATGCAATGGTTTTGCCAGGTTACTGGGCTAGAAATTTTGGGATGTTGTTAGTAGACGCCGTTCTATCACTGGACAAGATGAGCCTTTCTCGAGAGGTGGTAATTTTAGAAAACCGGTTGAGTGCCGTGTACTACTGAAAATATGAGTCCTACTTTTTTTTGAGAAAACGACAGAAACAGCGGCCGTGGTCTTACACAGCAGGCATCCCCAGACGCCGTTTTTCTCATTCTTACAAAAGCAAACTAGGGTTCTTTGGACTGGAGGCAGGGGGATTGGGGGAGGGGGGGTGGGTGGTACACGACACGAGTTTTTTTACTCGGATTCACCCTTTTATACGTTAATGCACACAATTTTGAATAACGTTAGAATATCAGGGCTCAAAAAAACTTCGGTCCTGAGCTTTGCAGGCAGCTGTATGTCGAAATCTCTTCCACTGAAGAAAAACGTTCTCGCGATCGTAAGGACTGCGTCGTTTTCTAGCTTTTCCTATTTATATACCCTCCACACCACGTAGCTGTGATTAATTATGCATTCGCCAGCAATCACGCGAAAAATACTAAAGGATACACTTGAAACCCTTTTTAACTCTAGCGGCGTCCGAACCCGCCCACACTCGAAATAAGCTGTCACCAACTGCTCTGCGAGCGTGCACACATTAGCAGCGATGTCTTGACAGTTGACAGAACGCCCTCGTTGGAAGACAAAAAAAAGGCTCGTGAGCGTACCACGCGAAGAGGCAGAATCATGGCATCCCTTACCTGTTCCAGCCGCTGTCTCCTGCGCTCAACGATGGCCGAACGGCGGCGATTTTAAAACCGGCGTTTCTTGAAACGCTTCCAAGCCGCCGAAGAGCATCTCTCAACAGACGCCACGTTCCGTGGAACCCAAGGCGTTTCACCCGCGCTGGCGGGCTCGGGCGCCGGGCGGTCGGGCTCAGAAGCCGGCGACCTCCTCGTGAACTCAGGGGTAGAGCGCCGTCGAAATCCACTGCGGATTGCACACCACGAACACCCTCTTTTCTTCGTTTTCAAATTCACACGACACAACCTCACACACTCACGCACCACTAAGCGCTAGGATCAACAGCGGCGGCGCCGCGCCAACTAACGTCATCCGCTCGTCGGGAGGGGGCCGGGGGATTAGCAGAGTGCAGTGCGAGGATCAAGAGTGCCCCAAAAGCCAGCGGCATCAACGTTGGGGATGATCATCGGGCCGATTTGGGAGGGCTTGTTGGGTGCGCGATCGATGGGGGCTACGACGCCCGGCCGGCGCTGTAGCAGACGACGACCTCCCTCGCAGCAGCAGCAGACGATGGAGAAAACTGCGCGCCGGCCGCCGAGCTGCATGGGAAAAGAAACAGGAGCCAGCGGCCGCCGCTGCGACGCATCGGCCACTCCGCACTGCTCCCGCCTTTTGCCTCTGCGACTGCGCTTCGAGATGAGGAGAGCTGAGAGGCACGAGCTCTTTTGTTTTCGTGCTCAGCCGCGGCAGCCCCGGCATCACTTTCGCTCCCGAGTGGCGCGGCGTCATTCGTGAGCGCGCTAGACGGCGCATAGCGGAGCGTCGTTGGCCGAGTAGTCGAAGGGCGGCGCCACGATCGTCTGCAACCGATTGCGTCACACGCTGCGTGCCTCCAGAGGCACGTGGGGAAACGGCGCGCGGCGAAAATTGGTGTCAAATGTACGCGGAGTTGAGATGGCGCGGCATCACTTCGGCACCACAAGCCGCGTCATGAGAAAAAGAAATCAAAACAAGGCGCAATTTCGTCGGTCGCGCGTTTGAGTTCATTAACTGTCTGCACGAAACGATGCACTTGCGCGCCTGTAGCAGGAAGGTGGTGCAGGAAGACGTCGCGCTTCCTTTAAAAGTGATATCGAGTTTCCTTCGGTGGAAAAGTTGACGACAACCTAAAATAGAAAACACGGTATGGTGCGCTTTAAAAAAACATGGGAAGCTTGCTGCCCTGTGTTTCCGTTTCTCGTATGTCGTCAACTGCGCGTCAATTCCATCGTGAATGAAAACCAAATCACCGAGCTTTCCATCGTGCTAATCATGGGTCTTTGTCTTATTTATTTATTTATTTATTTATTTATTTATTTAACCCGTCTGACAGCGCTGCAACGCGGGGAATCCAATGTGGTTTGATGAGCCTTCTCTGGTGTGGCCCCTATTGGGGGTGCAATATCAGCCAAAAACGAAGGACGTATAGCGTTCATCTTTTGGGAAACCTATTTCCGGACTAAATGTGAGGGGACTACAGGTTAGTCTCTCCCTCGTTGGTCCTGCGGAAATCAATGATAGGTGCAATAGGGCACTCCCTAAGGACGAATAATTGAAACGGAAGCGGCAGAAGCGAAAATAATCCAGAGATTCCCAAGTTCCAGTTGTCGGATAATGCGTAAACATACACCGCTCTGGTAGACACCGAACCTTTTTAGTGTTGGCTTCCCCACTATGTTCTAGTGTGTTGCTAGAAATACATCTTTGGAGAGGGTAATGGAGCACTATACACCGAACCCTTTTAATTTCGGCTCCACCGCTACACATAAATTCGTTGCATGGAAGACATTGGTTCAGGGCAGTACAAGCACCTTGAAACATTATTTTAAAATATTCTGTACAAATAAATTTATACCGTTGTATAACCCTTCGCGCAATATCCGGCCAAAAGCGGCATCAGAATTTGATTCCCCGTTTCAATGCAAGTTATGGACGTAGGGTGAGACTGCACTATGTTCCGGTTGCGATCAAAAAAACAAAAAAAAAACTTCGTGGTGATATTCCTAGCACAAATTCATGGTAAAAACTGAATACGTTTTTGAGAAATAGGTAATAAATATACTGCCAGACCCCCCCCCCCCCCCCCCCCCAATCCGTGTGTTTTTGCCATGTATCTTTGCATGCACTTATTTGGTTTTTTGCTTTTCCATGTATTTTCTTAGTGTCTTGGGTTTCTGATGACGGCTAGGCTCTCCCACTCAAGTCCTACGTGGCTTTCGCAGGCCAGACTTTTCGTCCTGTTTCAACAACGAAATAAAGAATAACGAGATAATAACGAAATAAAGACAGACGATCTCGTCATCATCATATGAAGGTATTAAGGTTGTATATCGCTCAATCCTCCGGTTAAGTTTCACTGCAATGCACTTAAGTGATCAATCCATGCCGCCAACAATCCATGCCGCCTATTGACCCCAACGTGCATACAATTTGACTTAAAAATGGTATGCTCCACATGGTCGTTCGTAGGCTGCGTGGATTGGTAACGCGAGTTCATTGTGGTGAAGCTGAACCACGGGAATGCGTTATGGTGTAGTGTCCTTCATTAATAGCATTTTTATGGGTAGAAATCGAGATAAATCAAATCAGACAGACAGACAGACAGACAGACAGACAGACAGACAGACAGACAGACAGACAGACAGACAGACAGACAGACAGACAGACAGACAGACAGACAGACAGACAGACAGACATGCGGGCAGGCAGAGAGGCAGGCCAATAGCCGCTACATCGCTGTAATGACGTAATTAGAGCAGTCGAAGAACGCCAGGACTGGAAAGCGAGAAAATTCTTCTGAGCAAGTTTCTAAGATCTGATGAGCATTTAGCAGTAATTTTTGGCTGAGGTACTCTGTGACCCTCCATTCTAAGTACTGGATGTGTTTGTTAGCTACGTTCCAAAATTATTTAGTATTTAGGGAAAAGTCGAAACAAGTGTTGCAGGACCCCTGAAATATCTTCAAAAACGCGTGTGGGACGACGATCTAACCAACTTTACCTTGAACGCGAACCCTACACGCTCTCGGTCTTTTTCTCATTGCATGTCCGACTACCGCTGAAAGCTTTAAAACTGCCCGCTATCTGCTACAATAACGGAAAGGTCACTGTCACGCACTTTAAAATTTAGGGATTGTGAGGACGTTGGGGTTAAGCAGACGGGGTGTGTGACTCGCGGAGGAAGATCACAAGAAAGTTGACGCCATGGTCTTGAACAGGCAACTCAACACTGAATATATTGGAAACGGAACGCGCACACAAGCGAAATAAAAAAAAACAAACAGGTCCGACCCACTAGAGTTCGGGAAAGAAGCGGGAAAAAAAAAACCAATGCCACGCTCACGCTCGGTCCCACAGTGATGGCGCTCAGTCGCCACGGCGTTGACGCCCTCGCTGCAGGGTTTCGGAAGACGGCGGACCAGTCGCGGTTCCGCAGAGTCACGCGCCGCTGGCTCCGCTCGCTAGGCCTTGCCTCGGAACTGCGGCTCCCAGGGTCGTCGCAGCGATCTGACAACTTCCAGAACGGCGACGTCGGTCTTCCGCGTCACAGGCCCGTCGACATCACCCCGCTGGAGCGACCACGAGCCTCGAACCTTGAAAGCGACGAGAGCCTCGACCCGCCTGCCGGTCGTTTTGGTCCAGCTGCCCTCCGGAACCTCCGCCGCTCGCTCCGCTACCTAGGTCAGCCCTCCATGATGATGCTACTCCCCTCCTGGCACACACCCTCTAAGAGAAATTGGCCCGGTCACCATCTTCTTCTTCTCGAGGTACTTGCTCTGCGCCGTCGTCCGGGCTTTTCCCCACTCGTGGGACGCCAGTCATCACAGGGATTAAAAACCAGCCAAGAAGACGGAGACACAAGGAAAGAAACAGACAAGCTTCTTCTTGGCTGGTTTTTAATCCCTAAATCATGAACCAACAGGCCCAGTTGTCCACGTTGCTGCACTTTAAAATTCGAGCAGAAACGCGCACGCTTAAAAAAGATGCAGCCAGTGGGCGGCCGCGATGTAATCGCATATACACTATGCCCTCGAATACTGTTTCGTGAAAATTGACCTAGTGCCCAGAGGTTTTCCCGCATTATATGGTAATCGTGCGACCCTTCTGCAGGCTCAACTACCCAATAAGCACAAAAAGATCATAGGCCATAGGGAAAGTTTTAAGCAGATGCCACACCCGAAAGCTGAATGGTGTGTTGAAGTGGCGTAACCAGAAATATATGTTTTATGGTGTTATGCACCTCAAAAAAAAAAAGAAAAAAAAATGAGACTGCGTCGGGTGCCCAAACAATACATTAGTCATTTTTCTGCGTGCATAAATTTCGGGGGATGTCCTGACACAATAGTCCGTAGAAATACTATACTGACACCGAACTTGTCCCGTTCATTTCGTTCGTCCTTGTTCATTTCCTGCTTACTTACACTATTAATGACCAACTCGCCCAAGAAACCACTCTGATGTTGTCACAGGGGCCTAAGTGACCAGTTAAGACGCAAATTAAAGTCAACTAAGCAGTTTCTTAGTGTTCGTTACATATTTCGTATGCGGGAGTGGTCGTCTGCGTTAACGAAATAGCTGGCAAACAGACACTATTTTCTTGCGTATATGAAACCAAAGTTTGTCCTTCGGGAATCTTGGCAGCCACAGGTGGTGAACAATTAAACATTGGAGCACGGTAACATTGAAGAAGCATTTTCGAGAGTGTGCCGTCGCCACAAACGAAAGAAAAGCCCGCCGTGGTTGCAGCGAATAGCATGTATCGGCAAGTATATGTTCTGAATGTCCCGCCACGAGCGTCCGCCACACTGCAACTACTCAGGGTATGCGTTCACGATAGTTTTGCATCTGCCTTCAACATCGCTAAAAGGGTACTCCAAGGGCGAACAGTAAAGAAGACGGCACAAGAGCTGCTGACTTAAATTGTTCATTCACACGTCATCCTATAACCCTTTTTGCGATGTTGAACAAAAATTAATACCAACCAACCCTCCGAGCAACCCACTCTGTTTGCATATATTCTCTCTCCATAAAACGCCAGTTCCGTCCATTAGGCTGTACACCGAGCACCGAGCTCGTCCGCCCTTATTTGTCGCACGGGGTGTCGTGTGTCCGTGCTGCAATTCACGTCGATTTCACGCCCTACAGGTGAGATTTATCTGCAAGCACTTCAGAATTGCGTGAAAAGGCATCGAGATAGGCCGGCTCCACAGCGCACTTATCGGCTGCGGCGGAGAATAAAAGCGTGCCGTTGAAGAGTCTATATGCGTGCCTCACGCGTATAGGCGTGCAGGTATTCGAGGCCAAGGCCAAAGCGTAAGTCTTTCTCATTTACCGCCGATGTCAGATGTGGTAAGTGTGTGCTTATAATAGGCGCGGCAACCTCCAGACAGCGGGCTCGCGTGCATTTAGATAGCGCATATTTCAGAGGGTGAATGGCGCTGCTGCTATAGCCCGAAGCACTGGTACGCAGTAAGCAAGCAGTCAACGGAAGTTCAGGCCACAAGGCGTCGCCGTTGACCACGTCTGCAGGGCGGATGGTCGGACGTAATTAACCCTGTTGCGCAATATTATGTTGGCACCACAGCTCTAAATTTAGGCGCGCATACATTGGGTACGCTTTTGCTCCACACGTATTAAGAACGGGTAAATAGCGCCCGCATTTAAACTTGCGGAAGGAAATCTTGGAGGACGCTTAGGATTCGCGTTTGAGAGATGGATGCGATTGCGTAGTAGTAGGTGATGTTGGAGCGCCATCTGCACTTGTAACTTGTAGAAGACGACGACTCGGAAGAGTGGCGCGCACTGCAGCTGAGACGGCACCGCATCCGCGGATTGCACACGTATTCTCTCCTTGTAATAGCGTACACATTTTTCACTGACAAGCGATGACGTCATGATTGCAGCGCCAATAGAACAGTCGGGCAACGATGGGCAAAACAACCAAAATGGCCGGCACGTGCAGGTTCACATTTAAACCGACGGTGTGGCGGGAAATTCAAAACTCACAACTGGCGCCCCTGCGATGCGAACCCACGTCCCAGGTGGGGCAGCTAGTGACAGTTCTTCTCGACAAGTAGAGTCACGGTCATGCTCAGATAATAAGTATACGTGAGACAGATGAAGGGTTTATGGTGACGCTGCAACGTGGATGTTGAAGGAAAACTTTGAAGAGAGTCGAGGGGCGAACACATTTGTGAAGGTCTAAGAAACCCGTTTATTTATTTATTTATTTATTTATTTATTTATTTATTTGAGAACATACTGCAAGCCATGGAGGCCCAAGCAGGAGGGGCATAATGGGGTAACAATATCAACCAAACGTTAATACAAACCGTAAACAGCAAAAAGCAGACACAAGAACTGAAGTATAAAACAGTGAACGCTAGGCACAACTACACAGGCACAACTTAGCATTTGCTTCTAATGAACCAAGAGAGTTTAGACAATTTTCGGGTGTGTTGTTCCAATCATTAATTGTGCGGGAAAAAAAAGAAAATTTAAACAGATTGGTAGATGCGAACATTGGGGTTAAGGACAGAGAATGGGAATAAGAAGATCCATGTACCGAACACGATCGCTTTTTTTGTGAATAGATTAATAGCAGCGCTCAGTGAGGCAGCCATTCCATTGCAGTCCACTATGAGGCAACAACTTGCAACAAAATTTGGATTCTTGCGTAACCTGGCAAATGCAAAAATCGACGAACCTTATATGGAGTGTACGAGGTTTCCTGGAATAGGCAGAAACAAAAGAGGCTTTCGATTTCATTTGCTCATAAGCAAGCAGAAACACAGCCATAGTTCTCCCTCATCTTCAGCCCTTTTAAAGCGAAGCTTTCTATGCCTGACTGATGGCGACCTTCCAGTCACCAAAACGCAGTGCAGAAAAGCCACCTTTACACAATCGGTTTCATAAAACGACGATGGTAATAGGTGAAGGCACATCAAGCACCTCAACAATGAAAGATTCGAAACAACTCCCCCAACGTGAAACCTGGGGAGGGGCGAAGCATGCAGTGTAGGAGGGCGGGATAACATTAATTGCACAGCATGTCAGCGCTAAACGCGCGGGATGAAAGTGGATCCCTCTTCACAGGATTCCATATGCTGCCTTCGCCACCTGGCTCCTGGTAACCAGCCGTAGCTAGTCCCCCAAGGCGGGGCTGACAGCAAGGTCTCCCATCGCTCGCTAGGGGTAAGGGTGGGGTTCTTAGTGGAGGAGTTGCTGATGAGGGGTGGGTGTTTTGGGCTGACGTCGCACTCTCCTATCATGTGGCGAAGAGTGCCGAGCTGCTTGCATAACGGGCAGGTCTTGTCGTATAAGTGCATTCTTGGCGCCTTGGCGTTTTTGCCAACGAAGATGAAACCATTGGGGGTAGAGGTGTACAGCTTTACTGGCAATTAAAGCCTCTTGTCTTTGAAGCACGAACTTCTCTAGCGCGAGGCGTGAACGAGTTGCCCGGTGTTTTAGTACCGTGACTACATGAGACGACGATTGCGACGACGACAGGAGACGCCAACTTCCCTAGTCCAAACGGTTTCCGTGGTCGGAATCCAGCATGGGGCCGAATTCTCTAAACCGACGGTGCGTCGCTTTGAAACGACGGGGTAGCGCCATGCAAATGCATGTATTCTGGGGTTGGGGCCGTCGCTTTGAGAGGCTGTGGACACACTGTGAGCAGCAGAAGAGCACAGAGGCAAGTCAATACCCGGGCTAAATTTCACTACAATGCACTCAAGTGATCAATCCATGCCGCCAACAGAGCGAATTTGCCTATTGACCCCAACGTGCATACAATTTGACTTAAAAATGGTATGCTCGACATGGTCGTTCGTAGGCTGCGTGGATTGATAACGCGAGTTCATTGTGGTGAAGCTGAAGCACAGGAATGCCTTATGGTGTAGTGTCCTTCATTAATAGCATTTTTATTGGTAGAAATCGTGATAAATCAAAACAGACAGACAGACAGACAGGCAGACAGACAGACAGACAGACAGACAGACAGACAGGCAGACAGACAGACAGGCAGGCAGGCAGGCAGGCAGGCAGGCAGGCAGGCAGGAAGGCAGGCAGGCAGGCAGGCAGGAAGGCAGGCAGGCAGGCAGGCAGGCCAATAGCCGCTACATCGCTGCAATGACGTAATTATAGCGGTCGAAGAACGCCAGGACTGGAAAGCGAGAAAATTCTTCTGAGCAAGTTTCTAAGATCTGATGGGCATTTAGCAGCAATTTTTGGCTGAGGTACTCTGTGACCCCTCATTCTAAGTACTGGATGTGTTTGTTGGCTACGTTCTGAAATTATTTAGTATTTAGGGAAAAGTCGAAACAAGTGTTGCAGGATAAATCTCTTCAGAAACGCGTGTGGGACGACGATCGAACCAACTTACCCTTGAACGCGAACCCTACACGCTCTCGGTCATAGGGTATGTATTTTTTTTCTCATTGCATGTCCGACTACCGCTGAAAGCTTTAAAACCGCCCGCTATCTACTACAATAAGGGAAAGTTCACTGTCACGCACTTTAAAAGCCGGGCAGAAACACGCACGCTTAAAAAAAGACGCAGCTAGTCAGTCGGCTGCGATGTAATTGCATATACACTATGCCCTCGAATACTGTTCGGTGAAAATTGACCTAGCGCCCAGAGGTTTTCCCGCATTAAATGGTCGCACGTGCGACACTTTTACAGGCTGAGCTACCCAATGAGCCCAAAAAAATCATAGGCCATAGGGAAAGTTTTAGGCAGATGCAAAACCCGAAAGCTTAAGGGTGTGCTGTAGTGGCATAGCCAAATGTATATGTTTGGTAGTGTTATACGCCTCCGGAAAAACTGAAAAAAAAAGTTGAGACTGCGTCAGGCGCCCAAACAATATATTAGTCATTTTTCTGCATGCATAAATTTTGGGGGGTGTGTTGACACAATAGTCCGTAGAAATACTACACTGACACCGAAATCCCCTCATCCCCCCCCCCCCCCCCCCTCGCGGCTACGTCCCTGGTGTCCCTATTTTAGACCCCGCTGAAGATCGTCGTAAAAGGCAACGGAGTCTCGTCGCAATGCAAAGCATTGGTCTATAGTCTCGGGTCGATTACACGCGCGGTAATATGGTGTTTCGCTTGCATCATACTTATCCACGTGTCGAGAGTGGGGAACTTCGCGTCGAGCACGGCTCTGTCATTAATTGTGTCGGAATTTCCTGCGGTTCAACTGCCTGCGATTTGTTCGCCGCTTGCTCTAGGGATTATTGTTTCCTTTAGATTGCAAGTAACCCGCCTCTCAGTGGCTAATGCGTTGTGCCGCCCACGGTGGCTGCTTCTAGGCGAAAAGCGAGACCGTCCGTGTGTCGATATTTCAGCGCACGTTAAAGATCCCCAGGGGGTCAGAATTAATCGCAGTCCTTCACTACGGCGCGCCCAATAGCCCAGTTGTAGCTTCGGTGCGTTAAACCTTCAATCAATCAATCAATCAATCAATCAATCAATCAATCAATCAATCAATCAATCAATCAATATACCAATCAATCAATCAATATACCAATCAATCAATATACCAATCGATTGCAAGTGGTCACTCACAGCCATAGTTATTACTCGCGAAAAAGCTGTCCTCTAACTTGTCCCGTTCACTTCGATCATCCTTGTTCATTTCGCGCTTACTTACACGATTAATGACCAACTGTCCCAAGAAACCACTCTGATGTTGTCACAGGGGCCTAAGTGATCTGTTAAGACGCAAATTAAAGTCACCTAAGCAGTTTCTTAGTGTTCGTTACATATTTCGTATGCGGGAGTGGTCTTCTGCGTTAACGGAATAGCTGGCAAACAGACACTATTTTCTTGTGTATATATGAAACCAAAGTTTGGACTACGGGAATCTTGGCCGCCACAGGTGGTGAACAATTAAACATTGGAGCACGGTAACACTGAAGGAGCATTTTCGAGAGTGTGCCGCCGCCACAAACGAAATAAAAGCCCGCCGTGGTTGCAGCGAATAGCATGTATCGGCAAGTATATGTTCTGAATGTCCCGCCACGAGCGTCCGCCACACTGCAACTGCTCAGGGTATGCGTTCACGATAGCTTTGCATCTGGCTTCAACAACGCTAAAAGGGTACACCAGGACGAACAGTAAAGAAGACGGCACAGGTGCTGCTGAATTAAATTATTCATTCACACTTCATCCTATAACCTTTATTGCGCTGTTGAACAAAAATTAATACCAACCAACTCTCCGAGCCACCAACTCTGTTTGAATATATTCTCTCTCCATAAAACGCCAGTGCCGTCCCATTAGGCTGCACACCGAGCACTGAGCTCGTCCGCCCTTATTTGTCGCACGGGGTGTCGTGTGTCCGTGCTGCACTTCACGTCGATTTCACGCCCTACAGGTGAGATTTATCTGCAAGCACTTCAGAATTGCATGAAAAGGCATCGAGATCTCCACAGCGCGCTTATCGGCTGCGGCGGAGAATAAAAGCGTGCCGTTGAAGAGTCTATATGCGTGCAGGTATTCGAGGCCAAGGCCAAAGCGTAAGTCTTTCTCTTTTGCCGCTGATGTCAGATGTGGTAAGTGTGGGCTTATAATAAGCGTGGCAACCTCCAGACAGCGGGCTCGCGTGCATTTAGATAGCGCATATTTCAGAGGGTGAATGGCGCTGCTGCTATAGCCCGAAGCACTGGTACGCAGTAAGCAAGCAGTCAACGGAAGTTCAGACCACAAGGCGTCGCCGTTGACCACGTCTTCTGGGCGGATGGTCTGACGTAATTAACACTGTTGAATTGAATTGAATTTTTATTCAATATTATGTTGGCACCACAGCTCTAAATTTAGGCGCGCATACATTGCGTACGCTTTTGCTCCACACGTACTCGGAATATCTTTAAGAACGGGTAAATAGCGCCCGCATTTAAACTTGCGGAAGGAAATCTTGGAGGACGCTTAGGATTCGCGTTTTAGAGATGGGTGCGATTGCTGAGTAGTAGCCGATGTTGGAGCGCCATCAACTTGTAGAAGACGACGACTCGGAAGAGTGGCGCGCACTGCAGCTGAGACGGCACCGCATCCGCGGATTGCACACGTGTCCTCTCCTTGTAATAGGGTACACATTTTCCACTGACAAGCGATGACGTCATGATTGCAGCGCCACTAGAACAGTCGGGCAACGATGAGCAACACAACCAAAATGGCCGGCACGTGCAGGTTCACATTTAAACCAACGGTGTGGCGGGAAATTCAAAACTCACAATTGGCGCCACAATGATGCGAACCCATGTCCCAGGTGGGGCAGCTAGTGACATTTCTCCTCGACAAGCAGAGTCACGCCCATGTTCAGTTAATAAGTACGTGAGACAGATGAAGGGTTTACGGTGGCGCTGCAACGTGGATGTTGAAGGGAAAAATTTGAAGAGAGTCAAGGGGCGAACACATTCGTGAAGATCTAAGAAACCCGCTTATTTATTTATTTATTTATTTATTTATTTATTTATTTATTTATTTATTTATTTATTTATTTAAGAACATACTGCAGGCCATGGAGGCCCAAGCAGGAGGGGCACAATGGGGTAACAATATCAACCAAACGTTAATACAAACAGTAAACAGCAAAAACCAGACACAACAACTGAAGTATACAACAGTGCACGCTAGGCACAACTACACAGGCACAACTTAGCATTTGCTTCTAATGAACCAAAAGAGTTTAGACAATTTTCCGGTGTTTTGTTCCAATCATTAATTGTGCGGGGAAAAGAAGAAAATTTAAACAGATTGGTAGAAACGAACATTGGGGTTAAGGACAGAGAATGGGTATTAATAAGAAGATCCATGTACCGAACACGATCGCTTTTTTTTGTGTGTGAAAAGATTAATAGTGAGGCAGCCGTTCCATTGCAGTCCACTATGAGGCAACAACTTGCAACAAAATTTGGATTCTTGCGTAACCTGTGAAATGCAAAAATCGACGAACTAAGGAGTGTACGGGGTTGTCTGGAAGAGGCAGAAACAATAGAGCCTTTCGATTTCATTTGCTCATAAGCAAGCAGAAACACGGCCATAGTTCTCCCTCATTTTCAGCCCTTTTAAAGCGAAGCTTTCTATGCCTAACTGATGGCGACCGTCCCGTCACCAAAACGCACTGCAGAAAAGCCACCTTTACACAATCGGTTTCATAAAACGATATAATAGGCGAAGGCACATCAAGCGCCTCAACAATAAAAGATTCGAAACAACTCCCCCAACGTGAAACCTGGGGAGGGGCGAAGCATGCAGTGTATAAGTGCATTCTTGGCGCCTTGGCGTTTTTGCCAACGGAGATGAAACCATTGGGGGGTAGAGGTATACAGCTTTGCTGGCAATTAAAGCCTATTGTCTCTGAAGCACGAAGTTCTCTAGCGCGAGGCGCAAACGAGTTTCCCGGTGTTTTAGTACCGTGACTGCACGAGACGACGATTGCGACGACGACAGGAGACGCCAGCTTCCCTAGCCCAAACAGTTCCCGTGGACGGAAACCAGCATGGTTCCCTTGAGTTTTGTAGCCGTTTAGATTTGGGACTTTCCCTTTGAGTCTGCATGAGAGAAAGCTTTGCCTTTTAATCATCTTTCTCGTAAGAAGGCGCTGCAAAACTTCGTTTAGAAAACCAGGTTGGGGATTAATATCGCTATGGGCATCCTTGAAGAACTAGCGTCGAAAACGTTAGCAGTTTTGGTTAGGTTCTAGATGGGCTAGATACCGCCGCGGTGGCTCAGTGGCTAAGCCGTTGTGCTGCTGAGCATGAGGTCGCGGGTTCCATTACCGGCCGCGGCGGCCACTTTTCTGATGGAGGCGAAAATCAAAAACGCCTGTGTGTACGAGATTTCGACGCACGTTAAAGATCCGTAGGTGGTCAGAATTAATCCGGAGCCCTCCACTACGGCGAGCATCATCGCCTGCGTTGAGTCGGCGCGTTAAACCCTACAATCAAATCAAATCAAATGAATCGGCTAGAGGGACTTTTGTTTCGTGGCGTAAACGTATACCGCCACGGCTGAAATGATTAAAAGCGTATAAGATCGAGGCACGCCGGAATTTCCATCTGTGATGCCGATAAGAGTATACGTCAGGCTAGCCGCCCCGTACAAACGTGGGCAATGACGACGCATAACGTGTAGATGGTGTGTAGATAACGTGTAGATAACGTGCATAACGTGTAGATAACCTGAGCTTGCGTTGGCTGCGGGCTTACCGAGTACCTGTGGCTCGGCACATGTCACCGCCGGCACGCATGTATACATATCATGATGCACGCACCGTTCTCTTCGAGCCCGCAGTGTCCAGGTTGTCACTCATGCTGCTTGTCAACACACACCATCTACATTTGGCATCAGCAGTAAAAAAAGTTTACGGTGAGACCTTTGCCTCGGAATTGCACGTCTGTCGTGAGACGCGCATATTTTCTTTTCCATGGCATGTTTTATTTTCTCTGCCGCAGATGATAAGCGTGCCATGCAGCCGGTCTATCTAGACGCTTTTTACGCAATTCTGAAGTGTTTGCAGATTGATATCGTCTGCAGCGCGTCAAATACGCATGAAGTCCGGCGCGGACACGCGAACCCGGAGCGACAAGGCCGGACCACCTTAGTGCACGTTACAGCCACATACACGAAACCAACTAGAGCTCAATTATGTATGTGGATCACATATGCTGAGGGAGAGAATAAAATTTATTTAGTTGCCAACTGGAGTTCCTAGTCGTCGGCCCCTGGGCTCTGGCAGAGTTTTCAGTGGGTTGGACGGCCGAGAGTCGATAGTCCGATGAATAAAATTGGACACCTTTCACCTAAATTCTGTGTCACCTCTATGTCGTGCGCTCAAAAAGCTTCGCCGGTCACCCACTTTCACAGAACAGAATGGCTCCTACTTTTTGTTTACACAAAAAATCCCGGGCCCCCTCTACTAATGTGAAACCTGGGAGAGGCGAAGCATGCAGTGTATAAGTGTATTCTTGGCGCCTTGGCGTTTTTGCCAACGGAGATAAAACCGTTTGGGGGTTAGAGGAATACAGCTTTTCTGTAAAGGTCTCTTGTCTTTGAAGCACGAAGCTCTCTAGCGCGAGGCGTAAACGAGTGTCCCGGGGTTTTTTTTTAGTACGCGTTGCGTTCTAGCGTGAGGTGTAAACGAGTTTCCCGGTGTTTTAGTACCGTGAGTACATGAGACGACGATTACGACGACGACAGGAGCCGCCAACAGCCCCAGCCTCAGCTTCTAAGGGCTTCGTCCCTAAAACAAATTTTAGTAACCTCACTGCGTGTACTTACAGCGGACTGAATTTACAGAACGCGAAGTGGCCGCAATTAAGTCACCAAACGACAAATTCTGACAGCAAAAACTTCAAAGCACACACTAATGTTTGGGCTTGCACAGCCCTAAATTTCAGTGGCGGATTTCGTTTACACTTTCTGCTCGTTTAGAGCGCGAGAGAAAAGGCAGCGGGAGAAATCGACGGAACTTCCACGGGCCATTGGCGGGCGAACCGCTTACGGCCACAGCAAACGCGCTTTTCTCGGAGGTCGTTCCGACACGAAGCGGCCGTTTCTGACGCCGAGCCCCCATGAAAGAAGAAGAAGAAAGGATATCGGGTGATTCGAGCAGTGTACACAGCTCAACGACTACAGGCTGGCGTATTTGGGCCACGCGTGTAATAGCGGGGTGTCGCACGCCCGCATTACATTTCGGTCAGCGCTAAGCCGCTGCAATGCCGGCGCCGGCAGTTGTCTCTTTTTTGTTCTTTCCTGTCACAGCAATAGCAGTACGGCGGAAGCGTATATGTATTTTTTGGCTATTTCTGTATGTGCACTTTTATTCCCCGCTTGGATGTCCTCCGGATTCCTATACCAGAACGAGGCTATCGAATCGCGTACATTTGCGCCGGCCGCCTGCGATAAAGAACAAAATGATACGCCTGCATGATAACCTTATTACTTACTGGAATGATCAAGATAAATGTGAATTTAAATGGGTGGTCGCGCTGATTACCTGCCCGCTTTATCGACTTTTGACAGAAAACACGTCTGATACCACGCCGCCGATTTTTATTTTTCAAATTGGATTTTGCCAGATTCCTCAAATGAAGTAGTTCCCAACGTGCCAGATTTTTTTTTAATTTGGGGGTTTAATGCTCCGGGCTATGAGGCGCGCCGTAGTGGAGGGCTTCGCGTTATTTTCGACCACCTGCAGTGGATCTTGAACGTGCGCCGAAATCTCGAACACACGGGTGTTTTTGCTTTTCGCCTCCATCTGAAAAGCATCCATTGCGGCCGGCATCGAACCTGCGTCTTTGGGCTCAGCCGCGCAACCCCTTAGCGACTGCGATACCGCGACGGGTCTCCAAGCGTGCCTCTCGGGCTACGAAAGCTTTTGGCATACCTAAACGGCCCAAATGATCAGACCCTGTACATAGCAAACAGCATGTGTGCACCTCAGCATCATTATAATCATCATCGTAACCGTACTAATCTGACAAAGTAGGCCAAACATCTTATCTCGTGTGACATCACCAGTTTCATTAAAGAACATACTCTCTATCTCTCTTTCTTTCCCTCCCTCCCTCTATCTCCCCCTCTCTCTCTCTCTTCTCTATCTCTGTCTCTATCTCTCTCTAAGTCTTTCTCTCTCTCTCTCTTTCTATCTATCTCTCTATCTCCATCTTCCTTTCTCTATCTCTCTTTATCTATTTCCCTATCTCTCTATATATATCTCTCTCGTTCTCTCTCTTTCAACTGCGGACACAAATTTTTTCGAGTTAAGATTGTGATTCAACCTTAAAATACTAACTTTACGTGCCTATCACCTCTAGGATTATCATATTTGTACTCCTCAAGACGTTCAAAAGCTGCCCAGAAAGGGGGTGGCGAGAGTCAAGTTTCGATAACCGGCGTTTTGTAGTGACTCCAAGTTTTCGATGGCTTCGCCTCCAATACACCTATTCGACGCCCACCTGTTTCGTTTGGCTTTTATGCTGATTTGCGTCATATTGTCATACGATTCCCTAGTACATCTAAAGGCGCACGAACCCGCACTTCCTGCCTTTTGGGTGTATGGCTTTTCTGCACAGCTGACGTGCAACGCAAAAAGCCGACTTTAAAACTCGTGCTACGCGGAGAAGTTAGACTTGCGTGCCATGCAGCAAAGCCACTTTCTTTTTTGCGTTGTCGAAAACGTTAGGCAAAGAGGACAGAATGAAGAACAAGGTAAAGGGGAAGGGGGAATAATTTTTGGGGATATCTCTTCACGGACTCCTCAAATGCCCTCGGAGACCCTATGATGCCCGCTGACCCCTCTATATGAGAACCACTGCAGAGGTAATAAAGTAAAAATGTCAACGAACTTATGTACATGATATATTAAAAAAAATGACACCACCTTCCCGCGATGGAACCCTGAGTTGATTCGAAGCATCTCGGAGGTTCCGAAACGTTCACGAGATTGGGTATCCAAATAATGGAAAATGACGGAACTCTGGACGGCCCAGCATGACTCAACCGAAGCAGCAACTGAGGGAGCGGCGCGCGGACCGAGTTTATTATATAGAGCAGATGGAGTGGAGAAGAGGAGATGAGAGAGGAGACGCGCATGCGCGCTTATCGCGCAGCTGCGGTGATGAGTAGCGCGCGCGCTGTCGCACACCTGGCGTGGAGAGGGGGAGACGGGGAGCAGCGCGCGCGCTATCGCACAGCTGGCACGGAGAGAGGAAGAGGAGGAGAAGCGCGCGCGCTATCGCACAGCTGGTGGGGAGAGGGGGAGAGGTGCGGACGAATGACGGACGGACGACGGATGGACTACGGACGACAGAGCCGGCAGCAAGAGATGCTTTGCATCTAAAAATAATCTAAAGTGATTAGATCTAGCTAATTGGCTAAGAATAATTTGTAAGAGACAGAAAAAATAACTTTAATAAAGACTAGCGATGTTAGCCGAGCCGCCACGCTGGCTTGCTACGCTAGATGAGAGAAGAAAAACAAAAAGGAAAAAAATGAAAACGAAAATATGTAATATGAGTCACCCAAAATTTTAAATCACAAAATTTTCCCCAGTTTTGTGCCCCTGAGAAGTTCCAAGCGAGCTTTGATTGCTCGTGTAGCCTGACTAGAACCCGACCAAGGACCCAAAGTAGCCCTCAGCTCAAGTTCCACACCGAGCTGCCGGCACAAAGATAATATGAGTTTGTCTGTGCACGGTGTACTTAGACACATGCATATAACATGATGAATGTCTTCTCGTGAGTCAAAGTGGAACAAAGAGGTGAAGATGCCTGCTGCATTTTAGATGCGGAGCATCTCTTGCTCCCGCGTCCGTGCCCCGTCCGCAGCTCCTCTGATGATGATTGTGGCAGGATGCCCCTAGCGATTGGCCAACCAAAGAATCCATCACGAGATAGCTTCGCGTTCAACCACCGTCGTCATCTTCCCGTAGGGGAACCGCTGAAGAAGAAGAAGGAGAAGACAAAGCTGCGAATAAGAGGGCGTGTACGTTGCTCTCAGCCGGTGCACCAACGTCAACAACCTATACCTCACCAACGCTGACGAAGACTACCGATTCTACCACAGAGACGACAGCATCGACAAGAACATGATGGACGAGTTTCGGCGCCTCGAGAACCACCGCCTAACACAACAGTACTTGCATGCCTTTGCCACCGGTGTGGACCCGGACACGGAATTCCAAGATCCATCAACATAACGGCAACACAATGGAGCCACACGGAACCCCCATGATGCTTCGTATCCTCATCAGGGTTCCCCACGGGAAAATGGTGTAATATTTTTGCACAGGTAGTGTCCCATGTAGGCCACATTCAAGCGCAGTCTACGTAGAATGGCTTCCTCGCGCTTGCTAAGCTCAGGTGGCATTCTAAAGGTGCACATGGGATCAATCAAGTGAAGAGGTGCGTATTGCTGCCCTTGCATCAGTCCAGATAGACATCTGCGCTTTCTGTGCGGTTTATGAGACGAGTATTGCCGCATCCTTTCTCGTGAATTGGTTTGGCAGAGCTTGGGAGCAGAGACTCAGGGCAGATGAGGTGGCTTTGTCAGCTGCGTTGTTGCCGGCAACTCCGCAGTGGGCAGGAAGCCACTGCAGATCGACGCTGTGTCCCCTTTGTATTGCTTGTAACTGCAAAAGATTTATTTTCCAGGCCAGCTGTTCTTTTTGGAAGCGACTTTAATCTCTCGAGTTCTGACCTGGAGTCTGTAAAAATAGCCCATTGATTGGCCGGCTGCTTTAGAATATACTGAAAAGCAGTGCGCAGTCCAGCCAGCTCAGTGGCTGTCGTAGAGGACTTCGGGCTAAGTAGAGCACAGACGATAGAGAGCGACGATAAAACCGAGATCCCTATCGCCGACGATGTAGCCGTCACTGAGCCATCAGTGAACACGTAAGCATGGCCTCTGTATTTCTTCGCAATAAGCTCCAAGGCCGGGGCTGGTATATCCACTTTAGAGCCGGGGCTGGTATATCCACCTTCCGATTAAATACAGGTACAGCAGTGATACTTTTCATCGGAGGAAAAAGCCACGGATTGTGAGGAGAAGAGGCTGGACACTGGGATGGCAGAGCGGGCTGTACTTCAGAGACCCAAGCGGCAGCAAGTGGCGCCTCCCCGCGGTGTTGTTTCACCGCGTGCACTCTCAACTCTATGACGTCAACCCAACTTTGGGCTTATATTCGACTGACGCCGGGTCGATTATGCGTCATTCGTCCCTCGGGAGATCTGACAGGTAATTCTAGCCTTTACCTTCGAGCAAGCGCTCTTGACAAAGTGTATGAATCGACACAACTGTGTGCAGTACAAATGGTTGCATTCGTCCTGGTGGCGCGTCTTCATCCCGCTTTGTTGACTCAACAGCGCTTAGACGATATTGAAAAGGATGTTTACCGGTGGCTTTACGCTGGCCTTGCTGTCACCAGAGTGGTGGAGCAAAACATAAAGTCCGGTTGTTCCGAATGCATTAAGTAGCAAGGCGAAGCAACACAACTGAGGCCACTGTGACAGAATGCGGCAACTAAGCGATCGATTACTCTTTTACAAAACGCGCCGTCGGGAGTTAAAAAACAAAACAAAAAAGAAACGCGTGAACAATGTGGAAATGGCTTCAAGGCGCTCGCAATGTTGTCAATAAAGCCGACAGTTCATGCCCATTTCAGATACAGGGCACCTCTCGATGTGGAAGCTTGGTTGGAGTTTAAGCGATGCAGTACTCAGTTTTTTTTCGTTTTGCTATGACGTGGTTATCGCCGGTGCAGTTCGCCTCCGGGCACCACATTTTATTCCGTCCCTCTGACGAGCACGGATGCCTCCAGTACACCCTAAGTCGTCCCCGTAGGGCGTCTTCACCAAATCGCTCCAAAGTGACCACTAAAACTGGCCCAGCGTGCATATTCGACGAATGACCTGGCCGAGCATTCAATTTGAGTGAAAAAGGGCAGTAGCTGCGCGTTGCGCCGCTATTAGTTTCGCACGTACTGCAAGCTTGATGCAGTGCTACCGTGCTTTGTGGCAGAGCCTATCACTAAGTGCGCCTTCAGCGTGGGCGCCTTGTTGGCGGTGACTCAAGCCGATGCAGCGACAACCGACGGACCACCGTTGAAACTTTCCCGGCTGTGTGGACGCCGCAGCGGAGATCTCTTCTCCCTCGCTCAGACTCAACGATCGCTGCTGCTGCCGGCCCCTCACGAACTCTGCATAGAGTGTTGTGTGTGTAATATGTTCGGGCCGTGTGCAGGAAGCACTAGGACAACTGTTTCACCGTTAGCGCATCGTGCATAAATGCGCGGTGCCTCAGGGCGCAAAATTCATCCGTTTTGCACCAGCGAATCCATGCTGTCGCCCTGTCGAGTTCTGCTGTAATCTCGGTCGTAAGGGCATGTTCCTGTATTGCTTTGGCTCATCTCTCGCCATGCAATAAACCAGTTAAGTTTGCCTTCGGCTTCTTGTCGTCATCACCATGGCAGTAACCTTTGCTGGCCACTCAACACCACGTTACCATACGCATACTAGGCATGACAGAGGCGACGGAGCCGGGGTCGTCTTCCCGTACGTAACAGCAGGTACAGTGCGCTGCTGAGCACGTTTCCCGGCCAAGGCGGCCGCTTTTCTGATGGAAGCGAAAAGCGAGAACGGCCATGTGTGCGAGATTTCGGCGCACGTTAAAGATCCCCAGGTGGTGAAAATTCATCCGGAGCCCTCTATTACGGCGCGCCTCAACGCCTGCGTTGCGTCGATGCGCTATAACCCTACAATCATTCAGCTGCATTGCGCAATGCAAAACGCAATTCACGCCTTGCGTGTTGTCCCTGCGCACGTGCACTTTTTTTTTAGCCAAACCATATGTTGGGCTTCTTCCTTCGCTGAATTTGCACACTCGGTCACTTCGGTTGGTCAATCTGGAGCGCTGCGGTGAAGACGACCTACAATACTAGACAGGTATCCTAAGATTGTGTCTTATCAAGAGTTCGCTGACGTCTACAGCACCGCAACTCAAATTCCTTTCTGTTTCTGCCTTCTCCAATGGAAGTTTCGACATGCCTGGCAAATCCTCCTTGATCGTAGTAGACACACCTCTCCTCAAGCAAGCCACCTCATGTCTATAAAAGGACCCTGCAACACTTTTTCCGGTTTTTTTTTTATATCGTAAATTCTTTCGGAACGTAGCCGACAAACACACTTAGTACTTGGAATAACGGGTCACAAAGTACCTCAGCCAAAAAGTACTGCCTTATGTCCATTGATAACTTAACTTGCTCAGGAAATTTTTCTCTTTTTACCGGCCTTGGCGTACTTCGAGCGCTGGAATTACGTCATTACAGAGGTGTAGCGGCTACTGGCCGGGTTTCCTTTAGCTGCAGCAATGAACGCATTCGATAGCTACTTTAAAACGAAAGCCGCAGAGCAAAGAAGAAATGCAAGGCGCATCTGCTGCGACGTGCAAACCACGCAGCGCCGCTTTGGGCTGGCGATAACTGTAGCTTCCCCAGTGCGCACTTCCTGACGCGAAGGGGAGTCCGCGTAACCTTACCGCTATTGCTCATATTATTAATGCACATAATTAAGGGCATTCTAATAGTGATGTTTTTGAATCAAACACCAATACACTATCAAAACATTTGGCTTCGAATATCGAATCAAAGAAGCATCCTTTTCTGTGGAAGAAGGAAAAATTAGCAGTGGCTTAGCTCGGCTATGCCAGGATATATGTAGCGTGAGCTAAGGTTCAGCTGGTTATTATTGGGTTTCCTGGTTGTCTAGGATTAGATGATTATCATGCTTACTGCTGCTAAGACGATTTCCAATCCAATCCAATGCGATCCAATCCAGTCCACGCTAGTCCAGCCCAGTCCAGTCGGTGCTCTGCGCGCATGCGCAGCACGGATCTCCAGGAGCCTAAGGAAATGGCTATCAAGCGGCTTCGGCGCAGCGTCATACTTGGCTACTGTGCAACGGAGGCGCACAGCTGGGCGCGCGCCGGCGCCAGTGCGTCTGCCGCGGCTATGACGTCACTCCTCTGTAATGCGCAGACCGGCGAATGTGCAGACCCAATTCTCTACACCCCCTACTCCAATTGCAATCCAATCCAATGCAATGCAATGCAATGCTCCTCGCGCTTGCGCAGCATCGCCCTTCAAGGTCCACGCGAAACTGCTCAGCCCCGACCAGTGTAGCTTACGCTACAAAAGTTTGGGAAGGGCCATTACGCTGCGTTGTGTGATGCCAGAAACGCCGCAAGAGGGCACGGAAGGGATATGTACTATCTTGATCACAGTTAGGGTGAACACGGGAACACGTGTCATTCCGTGCGCGGGAGCCGCCCGTCGCCGTTCGGGGTAACTTCGCATGCATGCGCAGTTCGTTTGCAACGAGGCTATGTGATGCGCGTGTGAAGTAACCCGGAACACCGACAGGCGGGATATATGCGCGATGGAGGAGGAGGAACAAACGTTTATTTTACATATTTAGAGCAGATGGGCGGCCGCCTTAATCCAGGTAGCCGCGTGCTGTCGCAGCTCGGGTGGCCCGCTGGATCAGGTTTTGCTGGTCCTGCAGGTCCGAGCTGGTCAGCGCGCATTCGCACTGCTCGGGAGTAGGTGAGAGGAGTAGACCTGGGGTCCAGACGATGGTTACGTTAGGAGGTGATACTACGGCTTGTAGAAGCTTGAGGGCAGGTAGAGGAATTCTTCCAATGAGGTATCTCCGACAGGCTTGCTGTGAGTCCGTGATGATCGTGAGGTAGTCGCACGTTGCCGTATGCATTGCTAGGGCTATTGCCTTTTTTTTTATTATTATTATTGCTCAACAATGTTGACATGGAGCGTCTTGCTCAACATCTGCGTTAACTTTGACCGGGCGGCTAAATCGAGGGACAGGCCGACAGACGGACAGACGGGCAGACAGACCAAAATTTCAGCGTTCAAGTATTCCAAGAAAGACTCTAAAATTGTGAGCGGGTTGAGGGAGGGACTGCAAAGGTATCCAGGAGGCCTCCAACTTCCGGGGACCCTCGGCTTTAAGCTTAACGGAAAAGTTGGCTAGTAAAAGAAGGTTGTAAGAAGACTATAAGAAGCCAGGAAGGTAGCCGAATACAGTAAGTATAAAGGCTAGCGCCAAAGTACCCTAAGAACGGTACTTATTTTTTATTTTTGTTTGAAGGCGAAGGGAATTTCCAGCTGTGTTAGGTCACTGTGCAACCCGACCCTGTTACAAGAAAAGCCGCTAATCATAATAATAATCATCATCATCAGATGCGTAGTTTTTGTTGTGAGTTTTCATGCCACTCTGCGCATATTTGTTGACGAGAAACGTGCGTTCGATAGTGCCGTCTCTTTTGCACGTGTCCTCTCCCCTCCGATCGGCTGACGTTGGCTCTGACGACATGCTAGCAAGTGCTCAGGACTATTTTCAATGATTTGCTGCCATGTTTAACCCGCACAACATGCGGTGAACAAATATTAAGTCAATACGCTGTAAAATAATTTGCACCCTTAAGGGTAGTTTTCACTGTCTATAACTAACACCATAACAACCTAGCAAAAATAAACGATAAAAAAATCCTTTAAGGGTGTTCTGTCGTTTATAAAAGGCTTGCACCCTTGCGAAAACACAAGAATACAACCTTTTAAAGACCGTTTTATTGTTAATTACACCCTATCAAAGGATGATTTTCTTTGTTTTTTGATAGGTTGTAATGGTGTTAGTTTCAGACAAAAAGTGTGTAAGTCCCTTTACACTGTAGCAACCATGGAATGGACCAAAGTTGAATATTTTGAACGCTGAGATAGCACGAAACAGTGTTGCCAACTGTAAAGTTTTCGCCCTACCTGTAGGGCGTTTTCGAAATTTCTTTTCTTGTCCAAGGGCAGTTCAGCCGTTTTTCCGCCAGGCGTATAGCGATTTCGAGTGTTCTTGTTGGTTTTGCCATTCTTAAGCGAATGAAGCCGCGAAACTATGAAATTATACCTTCATCTAACGGGTTGTAATAACAACTTTGGCTGCATGGTTTGAGTTCCTGCAGGTAGATCCACAGAAAGAGAGGGACATAAAATCACTCGTCACAGAACGACAGAGCGCAAGCGGCAAGCGTGCAGAGAGGGAAGAATGCGACGTTCACTGTCCGCAGTATGGTGCAAGAGTTCCAGAGTTTGAGAGATCGGCGTAGAGTTCCAGACTAGTATACATTGTATAATAACATAAAACGATGAAACACTATAATTGTCGGTTGTTTGGCGGCTCCGATGACATGACGAAATAAGTACCTGCCCATCGCTAACATGAGATAGAGCTATACTCGGGGACAACTTAACAACGGCAACGATGATGATGATGATTGATGATGATTGCTATTGGCTTCCCCTTTGAAGCGGGTAGATGACATGTCATGTTACCAAAAAGGACTAATATACCCATGTTTTACACTCTTGGTTTAACACTAGCGCTGCTTAGGGCAGGCACAAAAGCTTATTAGGCACAAATTATATTTTTTTCTGTTACAGGTGGTAACTGTCCTAGGCAATATTCCGCTCTCTGCTTTTCGTCCACCAGCATTCTAATCTTCTTTTCGTCCCCTCGACAGCCTTGAAGGTAACTTCCTCTGTGCTACCCTTAAATCCAAGGGCTTCTGGAAGCTCAATATTCCCTTCATGTAGATTTGGATGGATACCCTCACATTCTAACACTATGTGCCGCATAGTTTCTGTTTCTTTTCCGCAGACCACGCATACCCCATTATTTTGGGAATACTTCCCCACAAAACTCTTAGTTCGCAGGCAACCTGCTCTAGCCTCAAAAACCAAAGCACTGCCCTGGGAATTATCGTAGAAATTTTCCTTTCTCGTGTTCAATTTCTCAGCCCTGTACATCTCTAACGACGTTTTAGCTTCCATTTTTTCCCTCCATTTATTCGTTTCAATCTGCCTTGCTTCTTTTTTGGTTACCTTTGCTGTTTTGGATTCTCCACTGTTCTTTCCGTATTTCATCGTTAGCCTTCTAGTCTTCCTTAGCCACTGCGTGTCCACGCTTTTCAAGTATAGGTACCTAAAAACCTTAGCTGCCCACCTTCGTTGATCTATTGCCCTCAACCTCATCTCAAAGCGTATTTTACTCTGAGCTTCTCTAACTCCAAACGACGCCCAGCCCATATCTCCCTGAACTGCTTCGTTAGTTGTTTTTCCATGCGCGCCTAAGGCCAAACGTCCTACCGTTCTCTGGTTTACTTCAAGGCCTGATAGAACGTCTGATTTTAAGCATAGTACAGCATTCGCAAACGTGAGACCCTGAACCATTACTCCTTTCCACATTCCTCTTACTACTTCATATTTGTTATACCCCCACAGAGCTCTATGCTTCATTATAGCTGCGTTTCGCTTTTCCTTAACATTAAGTTGCTCCTCGTGAGTACTTAAGTAGTTATCCCCTTCGTTTATCCACACTCCCAAATATTTATATTCCTTCACTCTAGGTAATTCGCCTTGCTGGATAGACACTACGTCGGTGGTAGCGTCATTGAAAACCATTATTCCTGATTTTTGTGCACTGAAATTTACCCCGAGGTCGGTGGCATCCTCGCCGCTAATATTTATTAGCCGCTGCATATCGGTTTGGTTATCAGCTAAAAGAAAAATGTTGCCCCTGCGCCTCATTACTCCGCGAGGTGCAAAAAGTGCCTTTCGGCGAGTATTTTGAACGTGACACCAGGCGATTTCGTGATTCCTCGCCCTTAATCTTTTAAATTCTGCATAGTTACATCGTAAGCCCGATTAAAATGTTACGATGTTACATCGTAACATCGCAACGATGCATACATCATTACGATGTTACGATGTACTGCATATACGCTTTTTTTTATAATCCCTAGTACCTATACCTACCATGTGTACGTTTTTTGTGTATTTCTGTGGTAATTAAGCTTGTTTCTGTTACCCTATCATGAAGAATGCATGGAGTCAGGAACCCAGTCATGTGCGGTTCGGCACCTTTCGTTCCCGTTCCTTTAGTTTGCTGTACTTAAGAGACTGAGAATGCTAATTAAAAATAGTCAAAGCTCGTAAAAAAGCGCAATCTCGTTTCAAACGCGCGCGCGCCTTGACATCCGGATCCGTCGCTTCGGCGGAGTGGTACACAGCATGAGCTATTGCCGTTCTTAACTTGCACCCGTGTATTGATTCGGAAGTCGACAGCGAATGAATAAAATATTCCCTGCCATTACACTCTGCGAAGAAGGATGACGAGCAAAGATGGTTGCCGTCCAAGTTGTGGACGAAAGGAAACACGTTTACTTGTAATTTGCGATTTACCATTCTACTATATATAGTTACTATAAAGCTGAATGAAACGCCGTCGAAGGACTCTAGTTTTATTCAGTGGACTGACACGGGGATGCCCGTTACCCGCTGTAGTAGCCCGCGTATTGACAGCAGACTGTGATTTCCCAATATTTCATTGTTAGAAATCATAAAGCTTCATAATCATGAACTACGTAATCGTGAAAATAAATGAAACTCGGAGTGCTGTGAGAGTCGTCTTAGCGGCTATTTTCCACTTGATTTGTTTCGGGACAACGCCGCTCGGGAAAATTTGTAAACGAACGTGTCTGGACGGTAAAAACATAACTCCAGGAGCAATTCAAAAGGCAACACAAAACATTAGCTCTGGAGACGAAAAAAAAAATCCCGGGCCATTTAACGTGAAACCTGGGGAGGGGCGAAGCATGCAGTGTATTCTTGGCGCCTCTGCGTTTTTGCCAACGGAGATGAAACCGTTGGGGGGTAGAGGTGTACAGCTTTGCTGTAAAAGTCTCTTGTCTTTGAAGCACAAAGCTCTCTAGAGCGGGGCGTAAATGAGTTTCCCGGTGTTTTAGTACCGTGACTACATGAGATGACGATTACGACGACGACGACATGAGACGCCAAGAGCCCGCGCCCCTAAGGGGCTTCGCCCCTAAAATTTCCGTTCTGCTCCGATTTGTCCGCGCTCGTTATATTGGGAAACCGGAACATATTGAGGTTCGCTGTAAAAGAATAAAAAAACAAGGAAAAAGTAACTTAAAAACGAAGACTAAAATAAGCAGAAATAAAAATTACAACAAAATAATACGTGTGTAACAAAATATTCATTTTTTGCGTGGTATACGGGGCGTATACAGGACGCTCAACAATATCGTGTAGGGAGGCGTGGGGCTTTTTCATGCGCAATGTGGGGCGTTGCGGTCAAAATTCGCAGGCAACAGTGCACGAAACATATTGCAGACCATTGTGACGTCATTGCTGTAGTTGGAACGCCAGCCGCCGGCTGACCATGACGTTTCTACTCATTGTACTAATTACATAGGCCCTTGACGTCTAATAAACAACACGGGTTCAACTGCACATCATAACCGTCAGCAGCGTCAGCAGCGTACTTACCTCCAGTGCAGGGCGGAGGCTTTTCCAATGCACTCCCAACTGAGCAATGGAGCCCCAAAAAAACACTTCAGCAAATACACATCTGTGTCGGTTCACTTCTTCCGTCTCCTTTCCACAGCATCGAGGCCTTCCGTACTTTACCTGCCCCTTCCGTTGAATGCGGCAGTCATGGCCGGGCCGCGGAACAAGAATAAGATAGGAGGTGAAACGAGGCTTCCTAGCGCGGCCAGATAGAAGCGCTAGCGGTATCTGTTGCGTGAGATGAAACTGCACGGCCACTGCGATCGGCATTTCACTGCGCAGCCACGGGATGAATTGCGGCCGCTATCATTTCGTATATCAAGTGCCGCTACCCTCTCCTTCGACGTCACATTTACGAAGCTTTGCAGCCCGCCTTGGTTTTCGTTGTCTGGTCGTGCGCCCGCGCTTGTTGAAATGGGCCGCTTCGCCTCCTATATTCTTGCTCTGTGGGCCGAGCCAATGCGTGGCGGTGGGCCCCGGAAAACGACGATGGCCGAAGCGTGGCGTAAGTTGCTGTACGGTCTAGGGTGCCTTGATTCACGAGTCCGCCGTACAGGGTGGAGGCACGTAAACGCTGGCACCGCCATTTTGGGTCACTCGCTCGCCGCGGAAGCAAGTCATTGTATCAAAATCGCGCTAAAATTATCGCCGCAACGCAGTTTACTGGCGAAGTTGGAATCATCTTATCTGTTTCGCATTGCTGGGTCTCGTGGGAAACGAAAAGAACAATGCGTTGAGCACGTTGACCCAATTGCGGCGACACGGGGCCGTTCAAAGGGTGTCTCCACCCTGTACGGTGGTGCTGGCATCGAGGCACCCTAGTACGGTCCTCCGCTGGCCGGCCGAAATCGACTGACTACTCCGGACACTTCTTGCAGTACGACGGAAGAGCTAGGGGAGTCTTCCAAGAAAGAGGGGACCGAACCAGTCATTCGGGGGCGGATTACCAGCAAGGCTGTTTCGGTTCCTTTGGGTTTCACACATCGACGAAACAAAACACGATTGGCCAGGGAGTGGTCGGAAGCATAGAGTTTCTTAGCTTGAGAAACTCTATGGTATGAAGGAGTGCACGAAACTGCTGCGTCTTGCCGGTCGGTGGTGTCCACGTGACCGACGGCGGGAGCGGCTGTGTCGCGTTCGACGCCATACTCTCTCCCCCGTGTTTCCACTGCTGTTGCCCCGCACCCCTCCCCTCTCCGCGGCTCTAATGTAGTAGTGCTAAACGCATGCACAACCCTCCCTCCCCTTTCCGCCCTCTCTCCCTACCTGCTTATCTGTACACGGACATTTCACGGCTCGGGCACGCCCTGGGAACGCATATGGGAGGTTGCATATGAGGGCTAGAGGTAAACAGCTTCGCTCTAAAATCTCCTGACTTGTGCCACCCTTCTTGCAATACGCGGCAATAGTTTGACCATGTCCTAAGCGTTTTTTTTTCCTCTGTTCAAGGGGTTGTGATGGTTGTGACATCGAATTTTAAGTCCGTGAAGGCCGATTCACTCGGCGGACGAAATCACTGATTCGGATTGCGGAATGCGTGCCATGTAATACAACGTCAGCGATTCGTGACCCTCGCGAACGGACCGCGGACGACGCGGGCTGAGAATTCGAGGCTTCATTTCCGTTCGCGGTTCTAGCGGGGGAACAAAATACTGTTCTGTGGCGCGCACAACTGGATACTCTAGCAACCATACCTCCCTGCTCAGAGCAGCGAGCCTATCGAGATCGCCACTACGCCTTCGTTTGTTGACATTTTTATGCTCTTGAGCTGTTTTTCTGCGGTACGCGTGCTTGTTTCGGTACGGTAGCACGGCAGTACGGGGCTTTCGCGCCAGGGGCATTTGAGTTGTCAGACACAACATGAGTGGGCGAAACACTGATAGCAGCGCTCGTGAACTGCCTGCCTAGTGGCGATACTAAAAAGAGAAGTGACGCATGCCCGCAACAACGTCGGGAGCTACGTCAGAAAGCCGATAAAGGTAGAGCGTGTGAATCGACAGCACAGGAAGCAGGAGTTAAGAAACGCAGAACCAGAAAACGTGGGCGCTACATCTTTCCTGCATATATGATCTTACGCGGATCATTCTTGTGGCCGACGCTACCGCCATCGCCACGCTACTATGGGCTACGACGCTTTCCGTCGGCCTCCATCTTTGCCATTACCCTCAGGTACGAGGATGAGAAGGGGCTTTTTCCTCACACCGAGATAGGATTTCGACCCAAGCTATCAAGTCAAGACGTTATGTTGAGGCTTAAACACGAGATACCGACGGCTGCTCTCCTCTAGACACCAGGGCAGTACTGGGGTTGTATTTGTTTAAGGCATTCGACAACGTTAGGCATGACGCGGTGCTGGAAAACTTAACAAAACTAGGCGTGGGCCCTCGAACCTACGACTACGTGACTTTCTCACGGACCGGACAGCCACCCTAACGATCGGAGGCATCGAATCTGGCGAGTTGGAGTTAAGAAGCAAGGGCACACCGCAAGGTTCGGTCCTTTCACCATTGCTATTCAACGTCGCAATGCTCGGCCTCCCAGATATGTTAGCAAAGATAGAGGGGCTACATCATAATATCTATGCGGACGATGCGGACGACGGCGGTGAGAAATAACGATGGACAGATACAAGATGTCCTGCAGAGGGCCATATAGATGCAGTCGAAGCGTACGAAAGGTTTGGATTGTTCCCCACAAAAGTCAGAGCTCCTACTCTACCAGCCGGCCCTGGTGGGACGCAAGCCAGCAACCACAACGTCACCAATCCAACTCTATGCCAACGAACTGGGAGCAGCTCATCCCAATGGTAAACAGCATCAGGGTGCTTGGCCTCCGAATTCAGGCTAACGGACATAATATCGAGACCGTAAGGGCACTAGAATCGATCCTCTATGAGACAACCCGACTCGTCTCGCGAATCGCTGCAGCCGACACCACGGGGTGAAGGAAAGTAACCTCATCCGATTAGTTCAGGCATTCGTCCAGCTGAGCCTCGTGATCTACGTCACCCAGTACGTGAAGCTCAGGATGGACAAAAAGAACAAAACAGATGCCATGATCAGGAAGCCTTCAAACCGGCACTAGGCATACCCGTCACCACCTTGAATGAGCAGTTCGAGGCACTGGGCCTGCACAATACCCTAATCGAGCTGATCGAAGTTCAGAGGATCGCACAAGTGGAAAGGCTCTCCAAGAGCCCGACTGGGCGACACATTTTAAGCACCCTTAGCATCAACTACGAACCTCGAGCTGGAGCTAAATTGGACATCTCAGCTGACATCCAATACGTCCCGCCACTGCCCAAGAACGTACACAACGCGGAACGCAGACACGCAAGAGCACAGGCACGGCAAAAAAAAAGATTCGAGAAGTCTGAGGACGTGGTTTACGTGGACGCCGCTGAATATGACAATCGTGACGCCATGGCCGGAGCCATGGTAAATCGACAGGGCGATTCAGTCGCTTCCGGAACGATCCTCACGACGTCGCCGGAATTTAGGGAGGAGGCGGCCATCGCCCTGGCAATGACGGCATCCAGCAAATAAAATTTATAGTGAGCGACTCCAAGTCTGCCATCCTAAATTTCTCGAGAGGGCGAGTGTCGTTGGAAGCACGTAAAGTACTGCTGGCCGGTTTCTGCAACGATCAGGACAGAGGGGTCCAAATAGTCTGAGCGCCGGCCCACTGCGGCTCCCGGGAAACGAGAACGCGCACGACTCGTCTCGAGGTCTAAACAACCGAGCCGACGCCAACGATTCCACCGTCGACGCACACTCGTTTGGCCGGTCGGGGCGGGACAGGCTGGTGTGTTACCGGGACATACTAGATCCTTACAGACTTAAACGGGCCAGATACCCTGCACCACTCAGAACTTTAACTAAAGTGGAAATCGGTGGCTTGGCGCTTTCTCCAGACCAACGCATTCGCGTGACCCTGTAGCCTACAGCCGCTGTTACTCGGGGCTGTACACCGCTGAATGCAAAATTATAGAGGCAGAGCCAACCCGCAGCACATGGTTTGGTCGTGTCCCATCAACAGTAAACAGGTCCAGCAGAAAGGACTCCCTTTCTTAGACATTAGAACCGTCGAGGAGTGGGATACCGCGCTGCTCAGCTCCGATCCCGAAGTGCAGGTCCAACTCGCCCGAATGGCTGAAGACGCCGCCGGGGTCCAAGGACTCATGGCTGCCGCCTAAAAGGGGGAAGAGGACCAAGGAGGAACAATGCACTTTATAAGCGACCCCAAACCATCCACCGCCGGCGTCGGCGGCGGCGGCGTCGGCGTCCGCAGTGCTCTTTAAAGAAGAAACAGCATCCGGCGCCAGGTTTCGATCCGAGGACTTTGCGGGCCGCAGCGCGACGCTCTACCGACCAAGCCACGGACGCGACGCTGATATCAGTGTTAGTGACGCGCCTTATATCTTTAACGCATTCAAACTACGTCGTCAGCGGTGTGCGTTGGCGACTCAGCGGCGTTATAGCGGCTTGATAACTGCGTGGTGTACACGTGATACTACAAACCCGATGGAAGAGATGGAAGAGAAGGCGGCGAGGCGGTGGGCTGCGGGGGCCGAGCGCAAGCGCCGCAAGCGGGCCGACAACCGTGCATTCGCACTTTCACATTCTCCCCCTCGGGGAAATGCGGGGGAATTTTTTTTCCCACGACGTCATACCGGGCACACAATAAAGTTGTTCACATTCCCTCAACCACTCGAATCTTTTGTGCTTTTCGCCGCGCGCAGACGGTCCATGCGTACAGAGTATGCTCTGCCCGTCCGCGCTGTCGTCTGCTGGCTTTATCCTTCGTGCGAATGCTTCCTTGCGCTGGACCGTCTGCTGACATCACGCGATGTCACCAGCCCGGCTGCGGAAAAGTCCGTCGTGTGAATCCCCCTTAAAAAGCCTGCTGTGGGCTTCCTCTTTATGCAAGGACACTCAACACGAAGTGCTGAGGGCAGCAAACGCTTCATATATATTTTATTTCGCCTCTAAAAAGTACTCAAATGCTCGTTCTGGAGATCGGAACCCATCGCTAGCGCCACTAACCATGACGTCAATGTATTTCCAGCATAACGAAGTTTCAGTGACGTCATACCACGTTGGCGACTCGAGCGACGTCAACGTGAACCCCAGTTATCACAGTTACCTGTTTGGTTTGGCCGGATGAGCAAGCGAGTGCGAGCGATGCGCGAGCCCCAGCTGCTGCGCTGCAAAGTACGATTCCTGGCTACTCTTGTGTTATGGACTTCTGTCCAAATTCGGGGACCCTGTAAGCTTTCACAAGTTTTCCCCAGACAAAGCACAGAGAGGCAGCTGGCCGCCACTGAAGTTCTAGAACGGTTCCAGGCACTCTACTTTTAATGTGTTTTTTTTTTATTACACTGGACGCGAAAACGCGTGGCGCGCACGACAGGCGCAACGAAACGGCGCAATGGGGTAGTGAAGATTGATTGTAGGGTTTCACGCGCCGACGCAACGCAGGTGATGAGGCGCGCCGTAGTGGAGGGCTCCGGATTAATTTTGACCACCTGGGGATCTTTAACGTGCGACGAAATCTCGTACACAGGGGCGTTTTGGCTTTTCGCCTTCATCAGAAAAGCGGTCGCCACGGCCGGGAATCGAACACGCGCCCTAATGGAGGTAGTGAAGGAAAAATGGAATATCTACCGGGAAAAAAATTAGTTCTTTCCACTCTGTGAAGAAGGACGACCTGCGAAGCTGGACGCAGTCCACGTAGTGCACGAAAGAAAGCACGTTTGTTCGTAATTTGTGACTGAGCATAGCTCCCAGCCAGTTTGCTGAATGAAAATTTGAAGGACCCAAGCTTCAGTCTAGCGGACAAACATCCATGGAGCTGTCTGTTTTACCCCCGCACCGTAGGCATCTTACTGTTTGTGTGGCACACCAACCCAATTCGCGCGACCACTGAGAGGACACCGTCGCATTGCGCCGTTTGGCGTCCTCGTCTAATCCTCCCGCCACGGCATGTCATCAGTAAAGGCACAAAACTTATGGCGCCGCGTGTACGCCCCCTCTCAACCCGTGCATGCCGACAACTATACTCGGTTACAACTCAAGAACGGTACCACCTCATGTAGTGTATCACTCCGCCAAAGCGCCGGACCCATGACGTCAGTGCGCGCGCGTTTTGAAAGGGGTTTGCTATGAACGCGTGATATCGTCTGCCTTGTCTCGCGCAGTTTGTTTGTCGTCCCTGGAGTCGTTTATAAGCATATTAAGTCCAAAAAATCACGGGAACGGCTCACGCATTGTTCAAAATATTCCCAGTAACACCCTACTTGTGCCGCGCGGAGAAACATCCGGCTACGGTGATAAGGCACAGCGGCAACTTCCGGTGCACCGAGTATAGTTACGTGCGCGGGCTTAGAAGTGAAAGAAACCGCCGAAAATGTCGCTCTCAAAGTCCTTTAAGCGCGAGACATGTGGACGACTGGTGCATGCGATTCGCATGCGACTGATCCGCCAAAACCGGTCCTAACAATAAGTCGTAACGATCAGTCGCATGCGAATCGCGTGCACCAGTCGTACATGTGTCCAGCGCTTTAAGCTGAAGAAGAAATATTGTCCCACGTCGTCGTTCCAAGCGGGCAAGCTGCCGTTCATCAGGGAAGGATTTGCAGCTACTCGACGACCTGGAACTAGATGACGCAACGGCTGCGGCAGCGGCTTTCTATTGTTGTCGCGCCTATTTGCGCTTCTGTTCGGGCCGACGCTTCTTCAATTCCCGCTCCTCCTCCACGTGAGCGACATGCGTCCATCCCATAGCGAATTAAAGCTGGAAGATCTCGAGTTTTATCCTAGCGGACAAACATGTGACTATTCGTTTTCCTCCCCCGTCGTAGGCAGATTCTTACTGTGTAACACACCAACTCAGACCGAAACCGCTCGACTACGGGGGACCCGCCGCGGTGGCTCAGTGGCTAAGGCGTTGCGCTGCTGAGCACAAGGTCGCGGGTTCGATTCCCGGCCGCGGCGGCCGCTTTTCTGATGGAGGCGAAAAGCAAAAACGCCCGTGTGTACGAGATTTCGGCGCACGTTAAAGATCCCCAGGTGGTCGAAATTAATCCGGAGCCCTCCACTACGGCGCGCCTCATCGCCTGCGTTGCGTTGGCGCGTTAAACCCCTACAATCAATCAATCAATCGACTACGGGGGACAGCTCACAGGACGCATTCACTCTTTAAAAAAGGGTCGTGGCACTTGCTAACAGAACACTAACCAGTTATTTGTCCCAGTATGAAGTATAGTTCATACCCCAATCTGCATGCAGCACTGTGGAGGCTACATTGTTATCCACAGAGCGAGAGGGCGCCTAACTCACCAAGAAGGGAGTTTTGAAAGGCCCTTTCGGTCTCCACTCTCGGCAGATGGAACCGCATTTCTCGATTCCCTTCGCGGTAAGTTAGAAGCCCTCAGTGAGGGCTCTATTCACAACAATGTAGCCTCCACAGTGCTGCATGCAGCTTGTGGTATGAACTATAGGTACTTAGTGCTTTTACTAACTGGCCATGCATAACCTAGTAAAAAACTACGCCCGACAATGTGGATCGGCTGAGCGCGCAGCACGACATAGACACATTCTGAAGCAAAATGGAGAGACGAGCTACATGGTTCGCAATTTCCATTAGTGAAACTAACGAACAAGCTGGGCAGTTTATGCGCCATGGTGAGCAACAGGCTCGATTCCCGGGGCGATTCCCCCCCACGAGGCTGTTTGATAAAACACGGGCTCCAATTTGTTCGTTGCATGACTAATGTTGTGTACTGCATTCCCATGTCCTGTGGCCGGGTGTACGTCGGCCAGACCGGCCGCTGTCTAAATGTACGCCTGAGGGAGCATCATTCCTCTTTGAAAGGAAAGCCCTACACACACCTGACGCAGCACTGTTCTAAATGCGGTTATCAGCCACGTTGTCAGCCACACTTCACGGACACGGTAGTAGTTTTTAAGCACAGAGACCGTGCCACCAGGGACCTTGCAGAAGCCTTCCATATCCGGATAAAGGGTCCCGATTGTATAAGTCACCCGTCGCTGAGTATTTTAGATAAAGAGGTGCAACTTCTCAAGGAGAGGGGGTAGAGGATGAGGGAAAGGAGAAGAGAAACGAGAAGGGAATGGGGCGGTTCTCTTGTACGGCCGTACGCATGTGCGAAGGGCACACGTGCTGGGTTGTTCGGTCTGGGGGTGGTATAAATGTGCATTCGTTTTCATTAAAACTTTCAGTTGATAGTAAGCGCCTGTGTCGTTCCCTTTCTCGTCCCTGTAAAAAACTTTTGCGCTCAAGTTTCACTCATGGAAATAGACACATTCACCACGCACATATCACACTTAGGCAACAAATAAATTGAGCAAGAAAACCAACGAGATGCTCGGGGAGAGCGAGAATAACTTAGTTTACCTTACAATTACATCTTACCTTGCTTCATACCCAGCAGCGGTAAGTCCTCTGATAGAGTCGGTGGGCTTGCTGCAAAAATCAAATATTTCAGCGATTACTTTAGAATTACGTATTTTAATGTGAGAATATACCAGTCAGCATGCGGATTTGCGAAAACTTTGTAATGATTTGGAGTGGGAAAGGTGCTGTAGTTATTATGTTCAATAATTCATAGAATTTTGTTACTATCAGTGAATGTTAGTGTCAAAAAAAGCAGCAGTCACTAAGTGCACGGTCTAGACTAGTTACAATAGCATTTAGGTTCCATAGTTAGTGGCAGAGCCTACGTACCGTTCTTCGGGGTAGTAAAGTTTGTGGGCTAACGTACGGGATAGCAGAGGACCCCGGCTAGCTTTGCTAGAGAACGCTACGCGCCGTACACTAGCCCTGCGGAATCCGAAGACTCACGCACGGGTTCGGGTACTCACATGCGGTAGACAGGCTCCGGCAATCCAAAGTAAGGCTTTATTGCCTGGCAGATACAGTGCGTACACCAGACAACACGACTATCGCTCGCGGGGAGACAGTGGCTCCTGTCGCTCGCTCAAGCCGCTGGGCTCAGACCTCGATATCCGTCATCACGGCCGCGGGAGCAGGGGAGGCATCCCGAGGCGACCGATCAGGGCAGAATCTCTCGGCAGAGTCCGTGGAGCCAACTGGGTTCACCGTCATCGGGGCATTCGGCGTAGGCACAGCCGAGCCAACCGACTCCGACCAAATCGCCCAGTCGACTCCCCGCCGGAGCGCTCGTTCGTCCCGCAGGTCAGCTCGGCGGGGAGAGGAGATCTTCCCCAGGTCGGGGAGAGGGTGGCGCTAAGGAAGGTGACAAACTGGTCCTCCTTCCCTCGCGCCCTCGCGCACACGTTCGCGGCAAGCCGGTTCGGCGCGTCGCGCGGGGTCATGAAGAGGACACGACCTACGTGACGCGCCGGCTACCCAAAATGGCGGCTCCCAGCTCGCGGAAACATGTGCAGGCGAGGCGTAGGGGAACACGGGCCCCCACAAGTTTGTAAAGAGTTAGTAAATACAGCCGTTGGGTGGGGGTGGGGGTGATTTATTAAGAAAGAAGGGAAGAGAAAAGAGCTGGGGATATTGTTGAACTCAGTCGGGGAGTTCACCCTCATACAACCCAGTCCAGGGAAGGGAAGGGGGGTTTCAAGCCGTTAGTACCCTTTTACGAGCTTTTTTTGTTAAGAGTGTTGAGCGGCTTGAGCCATGAGACTTCCATGTTTAAATCTCGAAGCAGCGCACCGGGTCTTATCGGTAGCGGCATGGAGCCCAGCTGTGCGTGCACGCCCAACTTTCCTTCTCCCTCCCGCAACTCGTGCAGGCATAAACCGGCAACCGGTGATGGGAGCATACTTAGGTGTGAAATACAGTGGCAAAAATGTCGCCCCGAAAGCCATTCAAGTAGAAGAAGAATTATGGGCTCACGCCGACGTCCCAACCGGGCAAGTGGCTCTTCAATTCACACCTACTTAGCGAGGAGGAACTTAGGCGGCTTTCGATCGAGGCCACGGCGGCGGCGGCATTCGGTCACTTTTACGCCCATTGGCGTTTCTGTGGGTTCTCCCCAATCATCTAATAACGGCTCTGCCGCCGTTGTCAGCCGATAGCGCAACTTGGGAAAGAGGCATCGATGGTGGTGAGGGGAATTGCAGCTGTGATAATGCGGTGGGTGGTGACGAGGAACAGCTCCGGAGCGGCGCCGAGTAAATCTACTTCACCGGAACGAAACCTGGGGGGGGGGGTATGAATATACTGCTTCGTAGTAAAAAAAATCACCTCCCCTCGCGGGAACCCCTGTGTAGATGCGACGCATAGGGGGTTCACGTTGCAGCGTTGGGCAGCGGAGGAACGGCGCTTGAACGATGGAGCGGAGCGGCGCAGGCACCGCGTTTTATAGCGCGCATAACGGTGAGGGGACGCGCCGGCGCCAGTGCGCCTGCCGCGGCTATGACGCAACACAATCCAACACAATCCACTTTAATCCAATTCAATCCAAATCCAATCCAATCCTATCCAAGCCAATCCAAGCCAATCCAATCGAATCCAATCCAATGCCCCTCGCGAGAGAGTGTTCGCTATCGGAGAAAAGAGGGGGTGAGCGGCGGAGAGCGCAGCTCGCACGGCGAGGAGAATAGGGGAGGGGCGGACGCCAACGACGACGACGCCGACGCCGGATGCAGGGACAAGGCGGGTGAATGAGATGCCTTCGCATCAAAAAATAGAAGTGCAGAAAAACGAGTATGCCGGCCAAAGCTATTGTGATACCCGCAGAATACTTGGGGCATTTGGTTCCCATTATGAAAAACTCCTTAATGGCAACACGGGTACCCGTAGTACGCCTGATTTCAATGTATTCCTCCAGTCCTTTCCTAAGCTCATGACTATGAGCGGGCTCTTGTAGAAGAACCACTTACGCTTGAAGGAGTGAAAGTTGCCATTCCGAACCTACAAGCCCGTAAATCACCTGAGCCAGATGGCCTCTCTTCGTAGTTCTACCAAAAATTCTCGAGTGTTCTGGCACCTGCCTTACATGAAAGGGACACTGAAGTGAATTTGTCAAGCTCCCGTTATTGCTTGCACTGCGTAGACTGGCTCAAATTAGCACACTTTCCATCGTTTATCCGGTTGACAAGTCGGTAATTATTTTACAAAGCGCGAAAGAAAAAAAATTCCCCCGCATTTCCCCGAGGGGGAGAATGTGAAAGTGCGAATGCACGGTTGTCGGCCCGCTTGCGGCGCTTGCGCTCGGCCCCCGCAGCCCACCACCTCGCCGCCTTCTCTTCCATCTCTTCCATCGGGTTTGTAGTATCACGTGTACACCACGCAGTTATCAAGCCGCTATAACGCCGCTGAGTCGCCAACGCACGCCGCTGACGACGTAGTTTGAATGCGTTAAAGGGACACTGAAGTGAATTTGTCAAGCTCCCGTTTTTGCTTGCACTGCGTAGACTGGCTCAAATTAGCACACTTTTCATCGTTTATCCGGTTGACAAATCGGTAATTATTTTACAAAGCGCGAAAGAAGAAAAACTACCATGCGCGGTTCGCGGCGGCCGCACCAACTAAGGCTGTGACGTTGAGAGGAGGGGCGCCGTGATTGGACGATGCCCAAGGTTAGCAATCACACAAGTTTCGGTTTCGGTTCTGTAAAACATAACCAATGGCTTTGTTGGATGGGCATTCTCAATATCTCAGTAATCATCGTACCGCGCTTCTGCCATGTTGTCGGCTGTAAAATGCACAAGATAAGCCTCCCAGGACGGCTTGTAGTCGTAGCATTCACTAGCCTAGACCTACGCAGTGCATGAACGCCCTCCGCGTACCCGCAGACGCCCAAATGTCATGCGCTTTTCCCCCATATTTGGAGCTTCGTAAAAAGCGTGTTCGCACCAGGCCAAGGGTCTGTTCATTCTGGCCTGTGCCCACTGCCTGCAAGCAGTCGGTGCTTATGGCAACAGCACGCCAACGAGAACTCGCTAGCGCGCCAGTGCCAGCCTGCGCGCGTTTTGTGAACTAGTTCGTGTAGCCATGAACGTTGCGGCCCCAAAAAAGGTGAACTCAATATAGAAAACATCGGCGGAAAACAAAAAAGTTAACTTACAAAAAAAAAGGCACGTATACGCGGGGATTCGAACTCGTGACTCGCAAAACATTTGCGGAGAATTCCGAGCGCCCCAGACCGCTAGGCCACGGAGCGGGACGCGAAGGTCTTGCTAATATAGGGTATATATTGTACAACCGGTTTACACTTTTATTTAGTTTTGGCATTTCAAGCCGCTTAGGTGACTATTTGTTGTACTGCGATTGTGCAGTAAGCGTCGCCCGAGTTTCCACAGTAGCTCACGTCTAGCAATTGCATTTCGTAGACGGAAAAGCGTTCGCAGATGCGTAGTCGTGCTGCTGACCGCTGTGCTTGTTCGCCCAGCGCAAAAAAGTGCTTGCCGCGCCCTAGTTATACGCTGTACGGTAAAAATATCAGTTGATTTTATTTGCTTAGTACCTATATTGACTTCGCTGACTCTTCTCTCGCCTTCAAGAGGCCTTATATTTTCCTACTGGCGTACCAGTCAGCGAAGCGTCGCATGTGCAGCGCTTGTGTGAAGCGACCTTGACTTGGAGCTAGATACAGTGTACAAACAAACCAAGTAAAGAAAGGCACATTCTTCCATTCACAAACGTGTCCTGGCTTCGTTTCAACTAAGCGAACGAATTGCGACCAAGCAATTTTTTTTAACCTCCTTGTTTGCGACGACCCGCCGGCGGCCGGCGGACGAAACGCTGGACCGACTGACTCTGTCGGCCGGGGAGCCGTGCAGTAGCGCAGCCGTGGCGCAGCCAATTGCCAGCTCATCCCCTCCTGACGTCACACGAAAACGCCACAGAAAATGGGCGACCGTAAAGAGAGGAGGACAGCGTTTTCGAATTAGTTTTTCTACTAAATAAAATCGCGTAAACGCGCCTAGAGTGGTCGAAACATGACCTGGGGACTCCGGACTACAATTTGCGCTAGTAATCCCGCAATGTTTACATATCACTTCAGTGTCCCTTTAAAGATATAAGGCGCGTCACTAACACTGATATCAGCGTCGTGTCCGTGGCTTGGTCGGTAGAGCGTCGCGCTGCGGCCGCAAAGTCCTCGGATCGAAACCTGGCGCCGGATGCTGTTTCTTTTTTAAATATAGAGGAGCACTGCGGACGCCGACGCCGCCGCCGCCGGCGGTGGATGGTTTGGGGTCGCTTATAAAGTGCATTCGCCGCAAACTTATAAAGTGCGGCCGCCGCAAACCGCGCATGGTAGTTTTAAGTGCATTCGCACTTAAAACTACCATGCGCGGTTTGCGGCGGCCGCACCAACTAAAGGCTGTGACGACGGGAGGAGACGCACCGTGATTGGACGATGCCCAAGGTTAGCAACGAAACAAGTTTCGGTTTCGGTTCTGTAAAACAACGTGCTTGACATCCGACGGCATCGTTGGATGGGCATTCTCAATACCTCAGTAATCGTCGTCCCGCGCTTCTGCCATGTTGTCGGCTGTAAAATGCCCAAGATAAGCCTCCCAGTACGGCTTGGAATCGTAGCAATCACTAGCCGAGGCCTACGCAGTGGATGAACGCCCTCCGCGTCCCCGCAGACGCACAAATGCCATGCGCTTTTCCCCTATATTTGGAGCTTGCCTCACTCATGCCTGTATCGTAAAAAGCGTGTTCGCATCAAGCCAAGGGTCTGTGGATTCTGGCCTGTGCCCACTGCCCGCAAGCAGTCGGTGCTAATGGCAACAGTACGCCAACGAGAACTCGCTAGCGCACCAGTGTCAGCCTGCACGCGTTCTGTGAACTAGTTCATGGAGCAATGAACGTTGCGGCCCAAAAAAAGGTTAACACAGCACAGAAAACATCGGCGGAATACGAAAAAGTTAACTTATAAGAAAAAAGAATGTACCCGCGGGGATTTGAACTCGTGACTCGCAAAACACTTGCAATGACATAAGCGCTCCAGACCACTCGGCCACTTTTTTTTTCTTTATTGCCTTCTTTGACAGGATGACAAAATAAAAACACACGTAACTGATAATGTGTGCACTTAATATTAATACAAACACTAGAACTGGAGCCCTTCTTGGACAAGCGGGGTGATTTCAATATTCTTTCATTACCAACAATGCTTCAATTGTGGGTAGCCACTCTGGTTTAGAGGGCTGAAGTTTCTGTATCTGCACAAAAGAACCTATTGACTCCTTGAAGTTGTGTCTGATGAGTCTGGCATCTGGGTCGGAGTAGCGTACCGCCATCCTGTTTCTCCAGATGCTATGTAGTCCATACAGCATAATTGTGTCAAGCGGCACACCGTCCTCATTTTCAACGTTCAAAAACCTAATACCGTAAGCATCCCCAGGCAAATCTTTTTTTGAGTGTACGCTGGAGGATGTCCCAAAAGAACACCGCTCCTCTTCAGTCCAAGAACACGTGCTCAATTGTTTCTGGCTTTCGACACAGAAAACAGTGCACACCCCATGGCAAAAACCATCCCTTTTCCTCCATCCAGGTCCTTACTTCCAGTGTTCCAGTATGGAGTTTAAAAAAGAAAGATTTCACTCCACCTGGGACCGTCATTCTTTTCACTCGCTTAAGTACGTCTCTCTCAGGCCTTAGATTACACTTGCTGCGGTATATTGGCACTGGCAATACACTCTCGACGATATCTTTGTACAGTTTCTTCCGACTCACCCCGCTTAAGTACTGTAAAGAAAAACGCACTGAAAGAAAACGGTATGACCACACCACCTCCTTAAAAAATCCACGTACAGTTCCCCTCATGTACTCAGAGCTCACAACAAATTCAGGCGAAAGTCTTCCAAGTCGCAGCTGACAAACCGTCCTGAGAAACGCGTCTTCAACATCCCGAAGAAACAGAAATTTATTGACCACTTGCCTTAAAAATAAGTGCGATAAACCAAGTCCGCCTTCACGCACTTTCTGAAAGAGGTTCGTTCTGTTCGTTCTTTCCAATGATGAAGTCCAGATAAACACGGCGAACACACGATGAAGTTTCTGAATATTAGCCCTTGAATAATGCAAAACTTGCATTACATACCACAGCTTGCTTATAAAAAACAAATTGCAAACTGTGGCTCTCGCAAACATTGATAAACCCAACCCTTTCCACTTCTCTGTCTTTTCTCGAAGTTCCTTGAGTTGCTTGGCCCAGTAAGGGTCACTGTCTTGATAACTGTCTGGTGCCAACCCCAGGTGCTTAAAGGGACAGACAACCCATTTTTGTCGAGTATATATTCTCTATCCCAAATGAGAGGGCATCACTTAAAGTACCTTGACGAGAAACGGTTTTGCTGATAACGCCCTAGCACTTTTTAAATCGAAATTTTTAGATCTCCGAGTCGTATGTATCCCTCCCAAAAATAATGCTGGCAACCATGACATAGAGTAGCTCGGCAACATAATTTTGTCTGTATGCGAAATGAAAAACGATATTTAAAAACTTGTACCCAGCTAAAAAAGTTTGAATTGCAGGATTTCCTGTTCCTTTATGTGTTTTTTAATGCAACGGTCTATTTTAGGGTGCCTGGATGTTCCTCCTCGCCCGCCCCTCCGTGAAGGGTGGAGACATTCTTTGCAGGGTCCCTCGCCGCCTCGACCGGTTTTTGGAGCCGCCGACCGCCATGACGAGCCCCGCTACTGCGGCGGAACCGCCGAATTGTGCAGCGGCCGACGTGCTGTAACTGTCTGGCCGCGATTAGCGGCTCAAATTGCCTGGTTGCTGCGTGCCTCTGTGCACAAACCACTGCAGGAATGGTTGGCGAATGTTTCTGTGGTGGTATCTTGTGCAATATTTTTAATTGATCAAGTGAAGGTGCTGAACCAGACACGTACTTTTGGGATTTCATTGCATCATTTTGAGTATTATAACGAGATGTGGCTGTGTGTAGCAAACTGGGAGACTTTCTGTTGTAATCAGTTCCCCTTGAATTATATTTCATGACTTCTCGCTTTGTTTGGTTGTGTTTGTTTGTTTTAACTTTTTACCAAATGATCCCGAATCCTTTTACTTTTAATTGTGAATCGATTTTTTCTTTTTTCTGATAGTTTTCTTGCAAGTTCCCAGGTCCACTAGAGCTGTGCACGGGCCCGGGCCGGCCCGAAAGCCCGAGCTCGGCCCGACCCGCGGGCCGGGCTCGGGCCGGGTAGCATGCAATATTTCGGGCCCGGGCCGGACTCGGGCTTGAACCAAAAATTTTGTCGCGCCGGGCCGGTCCGATCCGGCCCGGGCAGTTCCTGAGGCACGGCTATCCTGTGCAGCAAATTCTAAATTGTTGGCAAGAGAAAGTTTTTTGATATTTCCGGTAAAGTGAAAACAAAAAAAAAAGGAAGTGCTGATTCACTACCGCGCCGTTAAAAGATATGATAAAAAAACGATTGCACTTAGAAAGCCTTCACATCAATAAAAGAAACGTCTGGGTCCCACCAGCTTAGTTCCTGCTGCTGAGCACGAGGTCGCGGGTTCCATTCCCGGCCGCGGCGGCCGCTTTTCTGATGGAAGCGAAAAGCAGAAACGCCCGTGTGTACGAGATTTCGGCGCGCGTTAGATCCCCAGGTGGTCAAAATTAATCCGGAGCCCTCCACTACGGCGCACCTCGATCATCGCCTGCGTTGCGTCGGCGCGTTAAACCCTACAATCAATCAAACCATCAGATTAGTGGGAGAGAGCGGGCCAGGAAACGAGGACACTCCAGCCACCGACTACAACATGATTGTGTTTGCTCTCCTTTTCAAACTAAAACAAACCCTTTTCAAACTAAAACAAACAGAACAAACGTGGCCTGGATTTTGCAGTGTGTGCAGAGTTTGAAGAACCAATTTTCTAAGCAGAGCCCATAATTATTTCGCGCAAGAATTTCTTTAGAGCCATGACTAAAGGCAAGAAAGAACTGAAGCGCAGATAAAATCATGCTGCCAACGTAACTAGAGGGAAAGACAAAAATTTCAGCAAGGAATGGAAGAACGCAAGGTGCAATATCTGTTGAAGAATTACAATAATAAAAAAAATCACCTTACTCGGAACCATTTAAGGTATCCTCGGGTGTGCCTTGATTTCGAAGGCTGGCAAATGAAGTTACACGGCTACCGAAAAAAAAAAGCTTCTAAGTGAGGATAAGTTGTACAAAGTTCGGTCCAAGTTTAAAGGAAATTTAAATCTTAGACAGTCGTATTCGCTTTGTGCTTACACTTTTTAGGTTAACAACAAACATCTTCAAGTTCATGTTAATATCCTGTCGGACTAGGGATGATATTTAACAACACTCTGGCGGGCTCGGGCCGGGCTCGCGCTCAGATTTTAAATATTCGTCGGGCTCAGGCCGGGCTCAATTTTTATGAATTTCTCGGGCCCGGGCCGGGCCCGGGCCGTGTCTCTATCGGGGCGCGTCGGGCCGGGCCTAGAAATTTCGGCCTGTTCACAGCTCTAAGGTCCACCGCCTCACCCAAAATTAACATCTGCATGCTGCGCCACTATTTCCTGTACCTATTAAATGGCTTCGCCGATTAGGCATTTTTCTTCAGTTACAAAGCGCTATACATTTGGGGCTTCTTGGCAGATTTTTTCTTTATGTGTTAACTGCGGTGCTTTAGATAAGCATCTGCTATTTCGTTCATTCACTTTTAGCTTTTGTTTTCCCCTTGGAGAAACAACTACATACACTACTACAACAACTGAGTGCCCTCGCTTCGCCATTTGCGCATTATCTTGTATATACAAGGTATGCTTTTTGCGGCTATGATTTTCGGCAAAGAAGGCTCATGATTAATATCAGTTAACTGCGAAATCAGACAGACTTAGTGGAAGAACAGGGCAATTCATGTAACATATACCTCTCCCGCGAAGTCTTTTCACAATACATTGCCGGTCGAACGCACTTATAGAAGACGCAACTTTTTCGCAGATGAGATTTAACACCAAAACTAACGATCAAGAAGCGAGCCTCAGTGATGCATTATTATGCGTGTTACATTTAAAAGTGTAGAGACATTGCGCTGACTTAAGTTTACAAAACAAAAAAGTAGGAGACGCACGTATAGGCGGTAGGCGCGGATGCGCCTCTGTGTGCCGTGTTTCTCCCGCTATTTCATCTTGTCGACTTAGCTAGCGCAGTGTTTTCACTGTTAAGACGTACAAACAAGCCCACAAATAAGTTCTCCTTCCCTCTGGAAGCGGTTTGTGGCCACGGAATGCGTGTGCATATAAGAATCCGATAGAACATCCCCGTGCTTGCAGCGCGCTGCCCCAGCGGAGGGAATCAACATGGCGGCTTCCGTAGCAGACGACGCAGTTGTCTCCACCCGTCACGGAGGGGCGGCGAGGAGGACCATCTAGGCACCCTAGTCTATTTGGCACGAAGGCGCCATCTGTTGGGACAGACGATAGGTAGAATCTGGCTTCACGTTGTGGAGGTGGGAAGTTCGATTCTCCCCGGGTGCGACGTTTTTTTTTTTTTTTTTTTTTTTTTTTTTAAGCTGCCTATGGCGTATTTGGAAACTGAAATCAAATATTTTGGCAGAACAAACGCCCCTGACTCAGGCAGAATCGTCAAAGCTCCTTCGCTGGGTCTGTTTACTGAACGCTGCCGTTGATTCTGGGCATGGAGGCTCAGTTAGCCACACTGAGAGCCACCCAGCGACGCCGGTCGGCGTGTCTTTAAAATTTTCAAAATAATGTTTAGAAATACATATACAATTTAACCTTTTATAAAGGCAGCGTCTTCTGCCACGCGCGTGGCACCAGCCACGCCCCCCTGGCAACGGCTGCTGCCACGCGTGACGTCATAATGACGCCATAACATAATAATTGTCATTATTTTGTGTAGTGTAGTCTGAAATACACATTTTTTTTTATTTGCAGTACAAAATAACGCACCATTGAACTGTTAAAACTTTTCTAAACAAACAATTTTTGTTCTTGTGGGAGCAGCCGGCGATGCTGCTGCTGCTGCTGCCAGCTGCCGTATCGCGTACATGGAGTCGCGTATCCGAAAGCGTGACGAAGCTCCGATTTTCTTGGGCCGACAACGTAGATAAACCGGAGTTCATATTGTTAGAAGCACTATCTGAAAACGTGAGAAAGTTGCTTGTGATTATGTATTGCGTGGGGACCCACCCAGCCTTTCCAGACCGCAGCAAAATAGCCGCTCTCGAGAAATGTTGACCTGTGACCGCTTGATTATGCTTGGTGTACGCCGATGGTACCTGCGTACAGTTTCAGCGTACGTGAGACGACATCGCACAGCCGACTGGCCCCGTTCGAACAAGCTACGTTCCACACAAGAAAAGACACCGTCCGAGCGTAATTCTGTGAACCTTCCGACGCATGTCGGCGCGGCGGCATCTGCTATCAACAGTTTGCACCACGGCAAGTCCAGAATGCTTAAATGGGCGACCTGAAATCGCGGTGTGTGTTCTCGAAATGAAGACAACTTAGCAGCGCCAAAAGATAATCAGAATGTACAGTGCCGAGGACGAAGGGTAGTGGCGGCAACCGTTTTTTACTAGGCACATGTGCGCATTACAATTACAGGCAATTGCACCAAGAATTGGAAAGGTAATCTTTGGTGTCCCCACACATGTACCACGTACGTACCACTACAGTAGATCTCCTCTTCTGAAATATTAGCTAGGAAAACTTCCGAAAATCCGGAAGTTCTTATTTTCTAGCGGGCGAAACTGTAGCTTAAAATTTGTTTTACACCCACGATACGTTTTATGAGCAGAAAAGTCTTGTGAGCATGCGCCACAAGGATCATAATTGCGTGATATTCAGCTCTTAAAAAGATTTCCTAGTAGAACCAAAGATTTCGTAGTAGAATACATGATTCTACGACAGTTTAGGACCTGCGACCTTCAAAAGGTAGACTAGCTAGACGCTTCATCTCATAGCCACTGCACTGGTATAACTTTCACGTCTCACTGTACCGTGGTGTACGCTATGTTGGCCAGACTTGACTGAGTTCCTCATGCAAAGGAAGTTAATTCAGGACACACACCCAGACGATAGGGTCAGAGAAGAGGCTGTACAGACGGTAATAGGAAGGGTGTACGCTTGGCCGGCCATCATTATGAAAACCTATGGGTTCTGCACAGGCTCAATAACCAACGTCAAAGAGAATCTTAAGATGTGCCTGGAATGTGAAAGCATCTACGGATTGTTTGTGTAAACAGGTATAAGCAGCGAGCATGCTGCAAATGTAATTGATAGGCAAACGTCAAGGCTGTCATGGGGCGAATTTAACAAAAAGAAATGGTGAAAAAGATCCCAAGCTCACCTTTACCCTAGGCCTTTATAATTATTTTGCTCTGCAATTATACATTCTCAGCTGGAGCATGCCTGCTGAATTCAGGCCCCAACCACGCTTTGCTATTTCTCAATTGCAGCTGTATGAAATGTTGCTCTTTAGGTTTTGCCAATGATTTCCAACAGGCCACTTAACTAGTGTCAAAACCATTTTATACCTTTAATTGCTATTTATTGCAAACAGTATTATATCATTTTTCATAACACAGTTTGTTGTAACCTCATTCAATGATTTTGTTACCCCACCAGCCTGGTTCATAAATCTTTGCGTGAACATGCTTGTCTTGCAGCTAATCTGCAGTAACAGACACCACACATTTTGGCTTTCCAGCGTAGCTTTGGTGTCCGCAAAAAGGAATCTTTTTCTTGGCTCGTCTGCAGCGCTTTGTAGAAAAAGATCACTTGCTGGTTTGGCTTTCCCGCAGGACTCGTGTAGTGCAAGAGAGTATCGCTTGCTTATTCCTTTTTTGTTGAGGTTTTAATGCTGTGCATCTTCCAGAAGAACCCTGGCATTTTGTTTAGAAATGGAGCTTCACACCACAAACAGTGCACAGAAAGTAGAGCTACTCACTTTTTGCATAGACACGGAAGTTTGGCAGATCACTTGTCATTGACAAGTTGACAAGCAAGTGTTTGATTTTTAAGGTGCAATGCTGGGATAGTTTACTAGTTGGGGGGAAAAAACGCAGCGCTGATAAACGGTACTGAAGTACTAGGAAAGGTGCCGTGATCAACCTGGCTTCCATGTGTTGGAAGCTTTTTGGTCCAGTGTTTTTCATGAATATTTGCCAGGGGGCCTTAACATGGCCTGCTTTTGTGTAACAAAAATGTCAACAGTGAAGCACTTATCAATGCTTACATGCTGCTCATTGATACCAGAGCAAAAGTAAGTTCAGCAGTCATTTTATTGTTAAAGCCACCCATGATCCATACACCTTCCAGCTGTACTGCAACTTTCACAACCACCGACAGGCATTCACATCCACGTACGTGGCCTTGGCTCCAGTTTTTGCACAAGGTATTAAGAAGTACTCTCGGTAGTGGGCAATGTCACGCTCGACACCAACCATTACCCCGAAGTTGTACTTGATGAACTATTTTTTAAGCCTGTTGGCTTAAACGATTGTTTGAGTGCCCGTTTTGTGGAAGAAAAAGAAACAGCTAATGGGCACACAACACACAACCCGTGAATGTGTTTTCTAGCAGCTGGCTTCTGACGAGACTTGCATCATTGTGAACGAAATGTGGGACATTTTATAATGCCCCTTACCACTAAGTAAATCCAATTGAGCAATTTTCCAAAACAGTTTACACAGTGCGAGTTAAAAAGCAATAGAATGTGAAATGTCCCCTCACAATTGGAAACTCTTCCTATTCACTACCCCAAAGGCTTTGACAGTAGACGCTTAAGCACGCTTCACCAGTTGCGAATACAAGCATTAGTGTCAAGTTCAACTCCGCAGAGTGCTTGGGATGGGCATATAGATGTCACAGCCACTTGGAATTTGTGCATAGACTGCAAGCCTCCGAGATAAGCTCTCATCATCATTAGCCAATCCTGCTGAGAGTGAATGAAAGTATTGTGGCTGGTTATGTTCACTTCCAACCAAGCCAAACACAAGAGTAAAGAAGGAACGAGCCTATCAAAATACATACTCAAAGCAGATGCAGGAGGAAGTTCTGTTGCCTAACCAGGTTAGAGGAGGCGAAAGGTACTGGAGCGAAGGAAAGGGAAATAAAAGCCAAGCAGTAATTTTAAGCCTTGCCTATCATTTCATTAAGACTTCCTAAGTTGAAAGCACAATGGTACTCTAAGCAACAAATCTGAGCATAGATGAACAATAACTGAATTGTCACTTGTTAACCTTATGCACACCAGACTTTTAAAGGACTATTAGCAGAACTTGGCTCCAAACTTGGCTCACACGGCGATCTTATCGGCTGCACTTCTCCCATGCTTGCACAGTTGGAGCTTGAGCCCAAGAAGCCAGCCAGTCAGCGAATGGTTTCAGTGGTATCTTGAATAGATATATCTTTGGACGGGCAGTTGGGCTCCACCCACGCAAGTGAAACTGCGCTCCCTGCACGGATTCTGCAGCGCCACGTGCACAGATCGTTTCTGCGGAATAGTCAGGATACATTTCTCGGCGACAGTGCTACTGCCCCGGGGGAAAAATTGCAGAAGCTACATGCGAGGATCGGATTGCGTTCGATGATGCCGTGCGCTACCTGACGACACTCGATTCGTGCACACGCTGACACTACGTCGCGTCGCTCGCCACGGCGCGACGCGATGGAAAATACTGATCCCTACGTTTTATAATTGAGCCACCACTCCAGAATCAGAACACAAGGCTTGGCATGGAAGAAGCGAGACCCAAGTAGACAACAAATGCAGGCGCGTAAAGCCGATAGCACGCGAACTGCAAAACAACGTGAAGCTTACAAAATATTAAACGACAACTGTACAGTTCTAGGAGCCTGTAATAAGCGGGGCGAAGCAGCGTGCAGAAAACAATGCGTTAGGCTTACCAAGACGTACAACAGCAAGTTCACAAAAAATACCCAATCTAAATAATTACAAGCACACCTCCCAACAAGAAAAAAAGCGCCGCGAGGCAGCCGCTGTACAGGGAGATAAGGACGTAACGATGCGTCAGGCCTGCCATTCGAACCACGGGCGGAGAACATCGGGACACAAGATGCGAACACCATACGAACACCAGCCGCCTGCCGTCGTCGTTAACACAAAAAAGTGGCATGATCAAATGACGTAAATGTGACGTTTGTTTTGTGACGTCACAGGAAGTCACGTGATTACTTTAGCTTGACGTCACTTCTGCGTGGCAGCAGGTGTTGCCAGGGGGGGCGCAGCTCGTGCCACGCGCGTGGCAGGAGACTTAACCTTTTATAAATACTTGTGTTAAAAGGTTTTCAATACGTAAATAAACGTTTCAGCAGTTACAGTAGCTGCTAGGTTTTCAGGTCACGTGACAGGGACACATATTGTAGTGTCAAGTTTCGACACTACGAACCGCCACCCTTCCGATTTCAGGAAGTTTGCTGCCAAATTAAAATTATTTCCGCCAATTTGTTTAGAAATTGCTTGTGGTTACCGGGCTATATAAAACGCTGGCTTTCATATAAGCTAGAGAACATATACTCGACAAAACTCGGTTGTCTGTCCCTTTAAAGGAGCCATGAAGAGAAAACACAAGTTTGGTTCATTCGAAAGATTGCCTCGTTAGAACCATACTGACACCACTTTTAACACAAAGTTCGCTCAAATAAGCTACATAATTAGGAAAAAGGGAATGACCATGCGACCCACCAGCTCATTTCCCGCAAAGAACCTATGATGCCACACGAGAATGCTCTGCGATTGGCGGAGGCCGGCAAAAGCAAACGCAAGTTAGGCAGGGCTTACCAGTTTGCATAGTGAGCTATATGCCCATTAAACATACTGCACATTCCTTTTATGACACTAAGAACGGTGGAGTAAACGGCTGAAGTTCCGAATAAACACGCAAGCGTGTAAGCCAATGCGTACGAAACTACCGCCAGCCGAACTCGACATCTCGCCGTCGCCACAGTCGCGCAGACGAATTTTCGGGTTCGAGGCTCTTCGGGGCCAACGAACCATCCCAGCACGCACAGCCGCGACCTTGCTTGGTATCGTAATCCCTTCACAGGAGGTTGGCCGTCATATCGCCAACCAGCAAAGGTAAAAATAGAAACGAGGGGAGTAAGGAACAGCAAGCAGCGACGATATAGTGACAGTCGTCGCAGTTTCGGAATGGTGTTGGCTTGCTGCTATTGTTAGGAGCTCGTTTCCAGTTTACCACCACTGAAAACTTAAAGGGACACTGAAGTGAATTTGTCAAGCTCCCGTTTTTGCTTGCACTGCGTAGACTGGCTCAAATTAGCACACTTTTCATCGTTTATCCGGTTGACAAATCGGTAATTATTTTACAAAGCGCGAAAGAAGAAAAAATTCCCCCGCATTTCCCCGAGGGGGAGAATGTGAAAGTGCGAATGCACGGTTGTCGGCCCGCTTGCGGCGCTTGCGCTCGGCCCCCGCAGCCCACCGCCTCGCCGCCTTCTCTTCCATCTCTTCCATCGGGTTTGTAGTATCACGTGTACACCACGCAGTTATCAAGCCGCTATAACGCCGCTGAGTCGCCAACGCACGCCGCTGACGACGTAGTTTGAATGCGTTAAAGATATAAGGCGCGTCACTAACGCTGATATCACGTCGCGTCCGTGGCTTGGTCGGTAGAGCGTCGCGCTGCGGCCGCAAAGTCCGCGGATCGAAACCTGGCGCCGGATGCTGTTTCTTTATAGAGGAGCACTGCGGACGGCGACGCCGGCGGTGGATGGTTTGGGGTCGCTTATAAAGTGCGCACTTAAAACTACCATGCGCGGTTTGCGGCGGCCGCACCAACTAAGGCTGTAACGTTGGGAGGAGGGGCGCCGTGATTGGACGATGCCCAAGGTTAGCAATCACACAAGTTTCGGTTTCGGTTCTGTAAAACATAACCAATGGCGTTGTTGGATGGGCATTCTCAATATCTCAGTAATCATCGTACCGCGCTTCTGCCATGTTGTCGGCTGTAAAATGCACAAGATAAGCCTCACAGGACGGCTTGTAGTCGTAGCATTCACTAGCCGAGGCCTACGCAGTGCATGAACGCTCTCCGCGTACCCGCAGACGCCCAAATGTCATGCGCTTTTCCCCCATATTTGGAGCTTGCCTCACTCATGCATGTATCGTAAAAAGCGTGTTCGCACCAGGCCAAGGGTCTGTTCATTCTGGCCTGTGCCCACTGCCTGCAAGCAGTCGGTGCTTATGGCAACAGCACGCCAACGAGAACTCGCTAGCGCGCCAGTGCCAGCCTGCGCGCGTTTTGTGAACTAGTTCGTGTAACCATGAACGTTGCGGCCCAAAAAAAGGTGAACTCAATATAGAAAACATCGGCGAAAAACAAAAAAGTTAACTTACAAAAAAAAAAAAAAAAAAAAAGCACGTACCCACGGGGATTCGAACTCGTGAGTTGCAAAACATTTGCGGTGACATACCTAGCGCCCCAGACAACTGGGCCACGGAGCGGGACGCGGAGGCCTAGTTAATATAGGGTATATATTGTACAACCGGTTTACACTTTTATTTAATTTTGGCATTTCAAGCAGCTTAGGTGACTATTTGTTGTACTGCGATCGTGCAGTAAGCGTCGCCCGAGTTTCCACAGTAGCTCACGTCTAGCAATCGCATTTCGTAGACGGAAAAGCGTTCGCAGATGCGTAGTCGTGCTGCTGACCGCTGTGCTTGTTCGCCCAGCGCAAAAAAGTGCTTCCCGCACCCTAGTTTTACGCTGTACGGTAAAAATATCAGTTGATTTTATTTCCTTGGTACCTATATTGACTTCGCTGACTCTTATCCCGCCTTCAAGAGGCCTTATATTTTCCTACTGGCGTACCAGTCAGCGAAGCGTCGCATGTGCGCTTGTGCAGCGCTTTTGTGAAGCGACCTTGACTTGGAGCTAGATACAGTGTACAAACAAACCAAGTAGAGAAAGGCACATTCTTCCATTCACAAACGTGTCCTGGCTTCGTTTCAACTAAGCGAACGAATTGCGACCAAGCAATTTTTTTTTAACCTCCTTGATTGCGACGACCCGCCGGCCGCCGGCGGACGAAACGCTAGGCCGACTGACTCTGTCGGCCAGGGAGCCGTGCAGTAGCGCAGCCGTGGCGCAGCCAATTGCCAGCTCATCCCCTCCTGACGTCACACGAAAATGCCACAGAAAATGGGCGAGCGTAAAGAGAGGAGGACAGCATTTTCGAATTAGTTTTTCTACTAAATACAATCGCGTAAACGCGCCTAGAGTGGTCGAAACATGGCCTGGGGACTCCGGACTACAATTTGCGCTAGTAATCCCGCAATGTTTACATATCACTTCAGTGTCCCTTTAAGTTTGGTCTAGTACTTTACAATGAAATTTCGTTGCTACGTATTGAAATGCCCATGTAGTACGCGCAAATCGTCGCGGGAGTGCGACATCCCCGCCGGTGAGATCTCCTTTCATGTGCTGCCCAACGACGAACCTCGGCGAAGCAAGTGGCTACGTTTTGTTAACTTTGCAAACGGAGGAGAAAGAGAGCTAAAGGAAGTACGAGTGTGCTCGCTTCATTTCCGAGGAAGTGATTACGGCAGGGACCCTTACGTTAGCTCACTCCTGGGACATGCTGGCGCTCGTCGCCGACTTCGTTAAATCGCCGCCAAAGCGCTCTGATCTTGGGGGAAAAAAATGCCGTACACACCGCGCATTGACGCTCGTATCTTTCTGGTCGAAGCAGAGAGCTCGCGCGAACGGCTTTCCATACACGACACCGGCCAACTGGCATAAGCGATACTGCTACTCAAATTGAACTATTATTAACCGTAATAAAAATACGGCATATACGTACCAGTCTGTATTCGTCCGTCGCGACGGGGCTGACGAGGCAGCGGTGCCGACGGCTGGGCGTTCGTCTGTTGTGGCTATCGCGGAATGGTCGCTTTCCGGTCCATCCGCGTATCCCACAACTCCTGCCGCTCGTGCACTTAGAAGCATTGAGCGTTCAAGTGGTGTGAGGTTGTTAAATGCAAGCCCGAGCTTCTCAGCGAGAGTTTTGTTCTCCGGATCAGGCGATTCCATGACTAGCATAGAGATAATATATGACTAGGGCTGCGGGTGCACTATAGGTTTTACTAGTATTTTTAAAATGGCCGCCGTCACGGTTTCGGCACGAGTTCCGGTTCCTGTTTGATTCCCGCGTGTGGGTGCTATATGGAGTCGACATACTAAGTATCTGTTTCATGGACCGGCTAGTATGACGCCAATGTTCACGTCCCGAAATGTGCAATTTAGCGGGAGATTTAAAATTTTGGCTTAAATTGCCTTATTTCTCAGTGAATAAAGCATCATTTGCTTCCGGGAAAGCGCTTAGGGAACTATGAAACACATAATCTTTCGAATAAAACAAACTTTTGTTTTCTCTTCATGGCTCCTGACTCGTGACCCACTGGATGTTGGCGAAAACGCTTGGCGTGGACTGCCATTCGCCATGCCAAAAGCCTAAGCATTTAGACCAGTTTACTGGACTACCGCTAGCCAAGCAAAAGTGTTTCACGGTTTGTACTACCTCGAGAATGCTTTCTTTAGTAGTGCAGAATACTGCAATGTCATCCGCATACGCTAGTAGTCGAACTTCCGTCATTTTCAACCGAAAACCTTGGATGTTACTGCTTTTAATGACACTTAAGCAAAACGTCTCAATATATATGCAGGAAAGGTGGGGGGATATCGGACATCCTCGCTGTGTCGGCGCAGAGCAGCCGTCGGGGAAAAAGAGATCGGCCAGGGCCGCAGACACGACTCAACGCTTGTACAGTCAGACAAGAACTGTTTATTTCTCGCCCCGAGCACACGAGGGGCGAGCACCCCGCGGCCGCAGGCACGGCGTCTGGTGTCGGAGGGTCGGCGTGGGAAAGAGAAGAGGGAGAGAGCCGCAGTCCGCAGTCGCGCGTAAGTGCGCCGGAAAGCACTTACCTTATATAAACACAGCGCGCCACGCCACACTTGCCTCACCGATCGCTGCACCTGAACTTTTTTTCCAACTGCCTTTAACTATAGGACGGGTTGTGCATTTACTGTACGCCATACGCACTCCATTTCGAATAACTTTGCCGACATTAATGTACTGCAAAATTTGAAATAAGATATCGTGCGGCACACGATCGAAAGCCTTCTCCAAGTCAATCTGGAGCATTGCAACCCCAGATTGTGTGGCATCACGACACTCCAAAATACAAAGCGCCTTGTGTACATTCGTGAATATAGTCCGCCCCTTGATCCCACAAGTCTGGTGTGAACCTACAATATCTTGCATTACTGTTTGGAGCCTACTAGCTAATACTTTCATTAAAATGTTATAGTCTACATTTGTCAAGCATACAGGCCGGTAAGATTTCACATCTCTGAGTTTGACGGCATCGTCCGTTTTGGGGATCAGTACAAGGATGGGGGTTGTACGTCGAGATCTTACGCCTCATTAAAAGCCATTTGCAGCACCGGTGCAATTTCATGCTTAAATTTCTTGTAAAAAGCAGCCTAAACCATCCGGTCCAGGGGATTCTCCAGGATTTAGATTCTCTATAGCTTTCACTTCATCAAGAGAAATGGGGATTTCCAAGTATTTTTTTGTTTCTTCATCTAATCTGGGCATTAACTTCAGAAAATCTCGCTTAAAAATTTCATAATTAACTTCATGTTTTGCGAAGAGCTCACTGTAGTACTGAAAAAAGACAGTTTCTATAATGTTTGTATCACGGGTAATTGTTCCATTATTTTCTATTTCCGCGATGTCATTGCGCCGCGCATGCCATTTTTCAAGGCCTAAGGCTCGCAGACCACTCGGCCACGGGCGAGCGCTGCCGACCTTGGAAATATAAGGTATATAATGTATAACCAGTTTACCCTTTTATTTAGTTTTAGCATTTCAAGTATTTCTCAGACGGAAAAGCTTTCGCAGATGCGTAGTCGTGCTGCTGACCGCTGTGCTTGTTCGCCCAGCGCAAGAAAGTGCTTCCCGCACCCTAGTTTTACGCGGTACGGTAAAAGTATCAGTTGATTTTATTTCCTTAGGACCTATATTGACTTCGCTGACTCTTCTCCCGCATTCAAGAGGCCTTATATTTTCTTACTGGCGTACCAGTTAGCGAAGCGTCGCATGTGCGCTTGTGTCAAGCGACCTTGACTTGGAGCTAGATACAGTGTACAAACTAACGAAGTAAAGAAAGGCACATTCTTCCATTCACAAACGTGTCCTGGCTTCGTTTCAACTGAGCGAACGAATTGCGACGACCCGTCGGCGACCGGCGGACGAAACGCTGGGCCGACTGACTCTGTCTCAAGGCCGGGGAGCCGTGCAGTAGCGCAGCCAATGGCCAGCTCATCTCCCCCCGACGTCACACGAAAACGCCACAGAAAATGAGCGAGGGTGCAGAAGGGAGGACAGCATTTTTGAATTGATTTTTCTTCTAAACAAATTTGCGTAAACGCGCTCCCCAGGTAGCACAAAAGAGCTTAAAGACTTCTACTACCGCGATTTTTCAGGACGAAAGAAACGGCTTGCAAACATCCCAGACAATCCGATCACGCATTCACGACGTTTTCGAAAGGTCTTAAATCACGTCTAATGTCCAGCGGGTATTACTATTTCTAGACGATTTATTTACTCTCTTTAAAACATCCTCGAAAATCGGTTTAGAAGTGGGTTTTTACAAGAGCTGTATAAGTCTGTCAATGTGACTTTTCAATCCGCATTTTAGATGGTTAGAAGACGTTCTGATAATTCTGGTCTAGAAAAGGGCTTTAAAAAGACGCTAAGAATCCCTTCTTGGGATATTTAGAGCCGCTTTTTAGACGTATGAAATACGGCTTTATGAACCCCCCTCCCATACCCCCCTCCCCCGGAGGTGATGCTGGGGGCGAATGCAGCGGCTTTGCTGCATGCATTCGCAATTAAAAGCCATTTGGCTCGAGCAAACATTTTATTGCGACCAAGCAATGGGGGTAATGTACTGAGGAGAAAAATACCGTTACAATTCAAAACACAATGCGGTGAAAGCATCCTTTCCACCTGCCAGAAGCATTGTTATATAAAACATTCCAGTGGTCATACGAAAGAAAGAATTCTGTGCAAAGAAAACATTGAACAAAAAAAGAGCAGTGCAAGAAACTTGTAGCAACAAGTCCAGAACTCTGCACTTTCTTATTTTTAAGGAAAGAATGGAGGGCAAACAGAACTCTGAAAACAATCACAAAAGAAATCAATGCAAGAAACTTGTAAAATCAGGTCCATAACTCTGGGAACTTGCATATGGATATTGTAAGGTACGAATGCAGCACAAATAAAACGCTACAAAAAAGGCATATGCAAGAAACACCCACCATCACGTCCACAACTTGTACATTTGTGTATGATTATTTGAAAGCAACTATGCAGCACAAATAAAACTTTCACGAAAAAATATAAATAGAAGAAAATTGTACCATCAAGTCCACAACTTTGTACATTTGTTTTTAAACTTAAACAATATGATGCAAGGACAACTTGTTCTACAAAAAATGATAGCCACTTAGGAACGTGAAACAACTGAACTGCGTTTATCTGAAAGATCACAATGTAAAAATGTACCACAAAATGACTAGGCACAATACTAGTGGTCACCTGGAGCCAGCAGTGTTAAATACTTTCTTCCAAATAAAAAGCCACGTGCAGCATGACTAACAAAGCATCACCAGCGGGAGTGAAAATATCTTGAATCCAAAAGCTTTTCTTCAATACACATGGTTCATACATCGTTGAAAAAAAAAAGAAAACAATGCACAATTTTTCTAAACAAATAAAAAGCCATGTGTAGAATGACTAGCTAATAACACCAGTAGTAGTGAAACTATCTTAAATGCCAAAACTTTTCATCAATAGGCATGGTTCATACATGCTTGAAAAAAAAAATACCCTCAACAACCACAACAGATAATGGGGTCCTCTTCTCTGCACTGATGAGGGGCAAATCCTCCGTGACCTTTCTGTCGACGACGCCTTTCCGATTTCTTGCACTTTCCTTAGCTGTGCTGTACTGGTCGTACCTCCAGCTCTTCAGGTTGTCTGGATGAACTGCAGAAAAAAAGCCAATAAAAACCCCTAGTTGTGTAATCCGTTTAAAATACCCAGTCAATGTGGGTCTTACGTTCGCGTCTTTGCATTTTTGAGCTGGATCATGATGACTGTCTTCATTTCTGCGTCCCTGGCTTGTTTGCATATTTGCTCTCACAGCCTCTTAAAAGGAATTGCACACGCACGCATAATTCAGAGAACATCCATTTTTAACGGCCTATTGTACATTACCACATAAATTTAACTAAACTTAGCGGTTGAAATAAGATAATAAAACGTTGAACCAGGGCAAGCTGAAGCAGCAAGCATGGTGCTATCTCATTTAACACGGCAGGCTTGACAGCCCAAAAAGGAGTTGACTATACTATATATATACCTATTAACTAACCTCTGACGAGGCGGCACAAGCTTTGTTTTTCTGGCCCGAGTAGCTGAAGTTCGCCGTCAATTCGTCTACAAATAGCAACCGCAACTGAGTCCCCACAGCATGGCCGTCGGATATGCCACCTAAGAATGAATGAATGAATGAAACTTTATTAACGATACGGGGGGGGCTTGGTAGCCTAGTTGGGGAAGAGGGGAGAAGGGAAAGGGAGTGGGGCGGCCGTCAGAGTCGTCCGGTCAGGTCTGCCGCTCGCACGAACTCCCACAAAGAAAGGATCGTGCTCGCGGCGTCCAAGTGAGGGGGCGGGGTTGTCCATTCTTCCAATGATGTAACGCCGGCGCCCTTGTGCCTGTTCCTCAGCGGCGAAAGGCCGGGGCAGTCCCACAGTAGGTGCCTTAACGTTGGAGAGGCACCGGTACTGCACGTGCAGCACGTCGCAGTGGCTGCCTGGTCGCCCTCCTCGTTCTGATCGGTGATGTCCACTTGTGGGTCACCGCCACGAGCTCTTTTGGATGCAGTGTGTGCTCGCCACTTGGCCAGAACATCTTCCGTAAGTGCAGCACCTGTCCTAGCCTTGTATATTAGCACTTCCGCACCGCGCGGAAGCCCGTTGGGAAGTGGGTGGGGATTGTGCGGCACCTTCGCCCTCAGTTCTCGTTTGGCTTGCACCTTCATCCGCTCGCGTTCCTCGTCCGGGTCAAAGAGCAGCGAAGCCTGAGGGACTGTGTCAAGGGGGGACGAGCGGAAACGTAACAGCTCGCTCGCCGCGTCATGGGCGGCGCCGTTTCCGATGCTGCCCGCATGCCCCGGGACCCAGTCCACCCGCACCATCACGCCGTAGAGCTCGTGAAGGGTTGCGCAAGCGACTTTCACGTTGTGCGCCAAAGTGCCGGCTCTAGGTGTCTTCGTCAGATTTTTGAGGGCGTCCAAAGAGTCGGTAAAAATTGTGAAGGTTTGTCCTCGCACAGAAAGTGGGCTGGTCCTTGCACATTCAGTCAACTTCTCTAGTGCATAAAGGATGGCCTGCAGTTCAAGTGACCTCACAGGTTGCTCTTGGCAGTATTGAAACGCCTGCGCATCCCGCTGCTGTCCTCGGACGGCAGCGACCGCTCCCCGGAAGGTGTCTGGGTCCCAGGCGGCGTCCGTGAAGATGGCGTTGTCCTGGAAGTCAGCCCTCTCAGCAAGGGCGGTTCGTTGGGCCGTGTGATCCCCTTTCGTGCGTCGGCGCGTGACTGGCTTCGTGACACGAACCTGGACGTCGTCCCAGGGAGCGATCGCGCGGAGCACTTCTATCTGTTCATCCAGCTGTTCCCCGTCCAGCTCTAGGAGCGACTGGCCCGCTGGCGTGTAGAGACGGCGGCGATCGTGTCCTGCCTTGCGTTCTGCGATGATGTCTCTGAGCGGCGGGATGCGAGAGTAGCGGTAAAGCTCCTCGACCCGGGCATGGCGGGGCAGGCCCGTTATCACCCGAAGACACTCCCGGTGTAGTATTTCCAGCTTGTCGTATTGCGATTTTGTCAGGTCAAAACACACAGCTCCGTAGCAGGCTTTGGACGTTAGTATTGCCATTGTGAGGGTACGAGCTGTGCGTGTGCTGGCTCCTCCGGATTTGTGGGCTATGCGTCTTACAAGATGCAGAAGCTGTTTCCACTTAGGCTCTAGCTGCCGTAGCCACGTTGCCGCACCTCCGCTTTCATGTATCGGGATGCCAAGAATCTTGATGTGCCGGTCTGGAGCTCTCTCGAGTGTCTGGCCGGCGAGGCAGAGCTTGACCTTTTCGTTTTCAACCGTGGAGCCGCCCAGGAGAATATATTTTGTTTTTTCCGGAGACACTTCCATTCCCGTAGTCTTCAAGTAGTCGGCTAAAGTATTGAGGGCGTCTTGTATAGCGTTGGCTGCGTCTTCTGTTGTTCTGAGAGGGTCACCAGGCTCCGTCCACAGGGTCACATCGTCGGCGTACATGGTGAGGCGCACACCATGAATTCGCCGCAGGCGTGTAGCTAGCCCTCGCATCACCAGGTTAAATAGCGTGGGCGACAGTATGGCCCCCTGGGGAACGCCAATGCTGCTGCTGTAAATCCTAGGGTTCCTAATGTCACTCCGAATCTCAAAGGTGCGTCCCTCCAGGAATGACCTGACGATGTTGAGGATGCGGGCTCCTGGCTTCGTGTCTTCGAGTGCGGAGATTACTGCCTCGTGCGCTACGGTATCGAACGCCTTCCGCAGGTCGACGGCTACCAGTATGCCAGGAACCCTTTTTCTTCCTCTCCGCTTTTGAAGACAACGGCGGAGCAAGAAAATGCTGTCTTGTGTGCAGAGGCCTGGACGGAATCCTGTCTGGCCCGGGTCGAAGTAGGGTTCTTTCTGTGCCTCTTCAAGGTGGTAGTTAAGCCGGGTGAGAACCATCCGCTCCAAGAGCTTGCTGAGTGTTGAGGTAAGCGAGATGGGCCTCAAGTTACTGATGCTGACGGCTGGCTTCCCTGGTTTGGGAATGGGGCTCACCACGGAGTGCTTCCATTCAGCGGGAATTTCGCCTGACAACCAAACCTTGTTAATTTCTTCAAGTAGCTGCATTTTCCCGTGTTCGTTAAGGTTGCGCAGCATCTGCCAGGTGATGCCATCCTTTCCTGGTGCGCTCTTGGCGTTGACGGATTCGAGAGCCATCACTAATTCTTGCATTGTGAAAGGCGACTCAACATCTTTGTCGGAAGTAGGTGCTGTGCGTTGATAAATTCTGGGGTCTGGTGGCACTGATGGCTGCGGGAAGAGCGTCTCTGCTGCCTTTTTTTCGAAGTCGGACGCCGAGTCGCCGGTCGCCAGCCTGACGTTTTTGACGGTGTTTCCAGTCTTGCGGTTGCCTGACATGGCCTTGTAAGTTTGCCAGAGCTTCCGCCCGCCAGTCCGTTCATTGAACGAGGCGCAGTGGTTGTGCCATCGCTCCCGAGAGAGCATTTTGGCGTAACGGCGCGCTTGTGCGGTCTTATTGCGCACCTTGACAAGGTCGACATGCCGTTTCCCCCTGTCAAGGTAAACTCGATGCAGCTGGCTACGGGTGTCCCACAGGTTGAGAAGGTGCTTGTCGGGTGTAGGAAGGTGTTCATCCACTTCAATCTCTCTAGTGGCTTCCCGGGCAGCTCTGGAAAGCTTCTGAAGAAACGGGACGTTTTCGTCGTAAGGGTCAAAGCCGGATCGAAACCTGTCCCAGTCGACAGCTGCGGTCATCCGTTTTTTCCGCCCTGTGGCTCTTACTTCAAGTTCATTCCAGATCGGATAATGGTCGCTACCCATTCCGTCGGGACCGCACCTCCAGTCCTTTACAAGCCTGGACGTTGTCCAAGTCAGATCTGGTATAGTGTCGCGCTGCCTGGAGTGAAGTGCATGACGAGTAGGGTAGTCTGTGTCGTTGGCCAAGGTAAGTCCTGCCGCTTCGGCCTCTTCGTAAAGTCGGCGCCCCCTCTGTGATTCTTTGTCGTATCCCCAGCTCTTGTGTCGAGCGTTGAAGTCCCCCCCGGCCAGCAATCGGTCTTTGGGGTACCGATGTCGGAGTTCGCGTAACCAAGCGAAATTTGCAGTCTCCGAATTGCCCTTTCTGTAGCAGCTGCTCTCGGGACGTAGGTAGGCAGACACCAGGATGGTCTGGCGACCGCCGAGCTCACATCGCACGGCAACCACCTCTTGTATTCTGTTGCAGTACTTCCCAGTGTCGAGTTTGACGTGCGGAACATCTCTACGAATGAAGATTGCCGCCTGTGCTTCGACTACCTCGTCTGGCTGCTGACCTTGCTTCTTCTTGTTTGTCTGTGTGTGCACAATGGTAGGTTGAAAATGCCCTTCGTATCCCTGGATGCATGGATTAGTACCTCTTGTCTCCTGTAGTAGAAGGGCCACCGGTTGCCCTACGTGTCTGAAAAGTGCTCCAAGCTCGGCAGCGCAGGACTTGAGTGACCGGCAATTCCACTGCAGGACGTCTGGTGTCCGCGCAGCCGGTTTATTCTGGCTTATGGTGGGCTGGCTGGCCATGCTGTAATAGTACGGCTGTCACTTGGGCCTGCTGTTTTTGAAGGATTTCTCGGAGTTGTTTTATCTCCTCCTGCTGTGACTGGTGCATGTCGGTCCACTTCTGCATAGCTTGATTCGTTTGAATAGCTTGTGTTTGTGCTTGCGCTTGCAATCGCATGGACTGTGCCCTTGTTTCTTGAAGGAATTGTGTGACCCACGGAGGAGCTTCGTAAGCTAGGGGAAGTGCTTGCTGTGGCTGCTGCTCTTGTAGAGTCGTTTTCTGAGCAGTAGTAATTGCAGTTGTAGACTTGCCTGCTGACTTCTGTTTTTGTTGCGCGTCTGGGGGAGCGGCTACTAGGGCTCTCTTGGGCGATGGGGACTGCCTCGACTTCGCCTTGTCAATGCGCGCCCTTTCCTCCTTCCATTCTTTCAGTCGGTGCTGAAGAACCAGTTTTTGCTCGTTTCGCGCGTTGAGCTGTTCCTGGAACCTTGTACGGGTCACGTCTATGGAGCGCTGGATTTCCGAAAGTTGTTTCTCTAGGCGCGCCAGAGTGTTCTCGAAATCCCTAGTGCTGACTTCTGTTTCATTGTCCAGTTGCTTCAGCTCACTCTCGATTTCTTCCTTGCAACGCAAACTGAAGCCGGATGATCCCGGCTTGCTGGCTGAAATTTGGACTCCGGACGCTACCGTGGCGTATGACAACGCGTCAGTTTGAGGCAGCGACTGATTGTCCCTGGGCTCCGAGAACTTGCTTTTTGGTGCGCGTTGCGAGCGGCCGCGTTGCGGTTTTCGGCTCGTGCTTGTGCCGTTTAGTGTGTCGGTTTCCCGGCTGGCAGACGGTGCGAAAACCTTTCGCCGTCGACTTTTGCTGCGTGACTGACGTTCCTGCGTCGCTTCCTTGACTTTCTTATTGAAAAGCCTACGCGCTGGGCACTTTTTGTCGGTTCCCAGATGACCATCCTTCCCGCAGTTGGCGCAGTGTTTTTTGTCTTTCTGAGGGCAGGCGTCTGGCGTTTCCTTGTGGGAGGAGCCGCACTGCGAACACACTGCCTTCTCCTTTGGGCACACATCCTGCTTGTGGCCTGGTCCGTGACAACGAAAACACGCTACGGATCGCGGCTCGTAAGGGCTTACTCGTTTCAGAAAATCCCAGTATTTCACGTACCGGGGTGGATGACGCGAGGCAAACGTGATCAACACCGCCCCTTTCTTTCCCATGGGACGGGCTTGTAGCACCTGGACGCTCTCAGAGTCCAAAGCTTCAACCAACGTCTCTGATGTTTCGCCTGGAGTGCAGTCATATATGACGCCACGCGACATGCCATCACTGGGAACCTGGTGTACAGTCACGGGAAAGGATGGGTTCGAGGGAGTGTCTAACGCTCTTAGTTTAAGTACTGCCGACGCCTGCTTCTCGTCGCAGGTATGCACGGTGAGGGTGTTAGACTCCTTGTTGAAGCGCAGAAGTTGGTGCTTCGATAACTGCTGGTTGTGCGAAAGGGCACAGATAGCCCGTCTCACTTCCTGAGGGTTGAGAGATGTGATACGACATCGCTCCTTGGGTCGTATTGACAACACGAAGGTGCCGAGTTCGGTGCGCTCAGCGGCTCTTGCCGATTTTGCGGACGTCCCGCTGCGCTGTAGCGCTGCTTTTCGTTTGGCGCGAGTAGTTGCGCGCTCCCAAAGTCCGTCCCCTTCAGCGCCATCTTCCGGGTCTCGGCTGCACCAGTCGGCCTGGAACACGGCCTCCGCGATCGGCTTCCGGCGGCGCGCCGTTCCGTACGGCGCGCCGCCGGACGCCGATCGCGGAGGCCGTGCCTGGAAACTTGCCGCTTTGCGTAATGTGGCTTCACCGGCATCCTCGGATTCCGTTCGCCGTCGCTTGCTGTCATGCTGCTGTCTGCGGTCACTTCTAGTTCTCGTAGTTAGGCCGTCAGCGGCCGCTACAGATGGTTTACGCCGCATGCGTAGCGCCCCTTCCGTCGTCGGTGCGCCGCCCGGCGCGACCTCCATGAGCTCCGCTGGCTCCGCTCCGCGGGGTGGCGCAGCGGGCGGGTGCGACGTCAGTTCTCCTGATGAAATCGCAGCATGGCCGGACTAAAGTCCCTTCATAAAGCCGATCGAGGGACTTTAGGCCGGACTCGACTCTCCTCCTCCCGCGCTCCCCTTACGGCCTTCGCATTGAGGCGCCTTGCTGCCTGCCGCCGCAAGTTGGGGTGGCGCTGCTAGCTCACTGTTGATCCGCCGCCGCCAAGCACGTTCACAGCGCAGTGTGTGCGCCGCAGCGCCGGTTACTACCACATGATCGACAACTTGTGACGCGGAAAGTGCATGGTTGCACATCCTCCCATGAATATGTGCTGTTGCCGAGTAAGCTGCTAGCATTTTACCTACTAACGCTGGCCTACACCCATAGCGGCGAAAGATGTCGTGAAGATCGACCGCAATGTGGAGAAATGGCTTCGTGTTCTGCAGGTTCAATTGAAGGACTTAAAATCGCTACATTAACATAGTGGCTGCTGTATTGTAGTGCTGTTGCCTTCAAACAAGCTAGCATTATTTCGTCAGTTGAAGCATCATCGCCGAACTGCTATACACTCAACAATCGGATTTACGATTTGTCAAGGAGGATTGCCAAGCTGTATATAAATATGCAGGACTCGCCAATTTTTCCGAGGAATCAACCGGAAAAACTCGCACCATGGGGTAGGAACACTACAGCTCACAAGGAATATATATTTTTATATATACACTGCAACTCAGTGCACATTGCCGGAAATGCGAATGCACGCCTCTCTTTAATGAGACTGTAGGGATAGCAAAGCAGAAAAACCAGCTCGCACAAGAAAGCATTTGGCGTTGTAGATGACTCGCCTTGGTCACACTCCCATACGTATGCCGTCATTCGGTTTATCAGTCAAATAAATTGGGTATCTTGCACCTGAATAGTTCCAAACGGCCGCACCCTGCTTTATTTGCCTTTTTTTTTTCCTTTTTTATGTGTGGTACCGGGTGTCACACAGTGGTCGGTTGTTGCCTAGTCATCTGTACTCACGAGCTGTGTCAGAACATATTGCCATTTTGTCGCCTGACAGATGGTTACATACGCTGTGGAATCTAATTGTTCGCTGATGTGCGCATTTTTTGTGTAATATATGAGCGTTTTTATGAATAAATGCTGTCTGATTGATTATGGGGTTAAATGCGCCGATGCTACACAGGCGATTAGGCGCACCGTAGAGGAAAGCTCCGGATTAATTTTGACCATCTGTGTATCTTAAACGTCCTTCGAAATCTCAAACGCACAGGCGTTTTCGCTTTTCGCTTCCACCAGAAAAGCAGCCGCCGTGGCCGGGATTTGAACCCGCATCCCTGCGGTACTAATATAGTCGGAAGTAGCGCTTGTGCCTGTCGTCCTTTTTCGTCCTTGGTGTTATTTTTTGCGTTTTACACGTCTACATTAGGCAGTTCTTGTGAGGAGTGTTGCTTTTTTTATTCAGGTATAGTCATACGGAATATACTTTTTTCCCAAAATTGTATAAAGCTGGGCATAAAATAAAACTTTATGTGTCACGGTGCGCCTCAAGTCAGGAATATTGTTGCAAGCAAATATAGTATATACGCGAACAACTTTCGCTTTGTTTTTATTGCGTAGACAAGTGCCTTCCGTGTATATCGTTTTTATACCAGAACAAAAAAAATCTGGGCCATATCAGTTACACCAACTGACCCGTTTCACGCGGAAATGCCACCGCGAAAGCTGACTGTTTATGTTGTCGACGCTCAAGCTGCCTTGCTCTTCCCTTGCGCGGAGACGCGGCGACGCGGACCTTTCGGTGAGGTGGTGCTGCCCTCGTGCGGTCAGCCGCCCCAACTACGCGTCAGAAAAAATCCCATGCGCCGAGCCGGTTTTGCGAAGGCCGTAAGGGGAGCGCGGGAGGAGAAGAGTCGAGCCCGGCCGTGATCGCAGGCGTGGAGTTGCCAGTTCCAGCGATAGATGGCGACGCCATCCAGCCGCAGGCGGCCCAGCCGCCGCCGCTGTCGTTAGGGTTAGCTTTGGTCCGGTCGTGCACGCTCCAAGTCGCTTGATCTCAAAATAAACAGCAAGTGAGGCGGGAACTTCAAACACATTTAGAATGGCCTACCATGCAGGCTGCATTCAAGGTCCTTGTTTTCCTGAAGGCTGTCCTCCAGTCTTCCTAAATCGTCAGCACACTTGAGGGGAAAGCTCCACTCGTCCATGTTCAGTTGAGGCCTCTCGCACCATCGGTTCAGAAGATCTAAAGTTTGCTCATTTTGCTACTGTACGTAAGCAAGCTCCTTCATGATGAGCTTCCTGTCACCTGCATTGCTAAAACAATAAAAAGAATATGCAATGCAGACCAGTTGCAGATGTACCGAGAAGGTCAGCTATTTTGTTTTGTGGCCTAGGTCTCGCTCCAGTGAAACAGTCAAAACGTATCAGTATAAATTAAAGCCCAACTCCGCTCACGGCTACCCTAAACAGCTACCCCAGCGCGACCTAAACAAAGACACAGTGGGGCATATTCAGTGCCACTGTAGACGCAGAGAGAGATGAAACGTTTATTAGGAAAAAAAGGAGGTGGCGCGATTGTCTTAGGGGTGGTGCCCTCCTTCCAGGGCCCCAGACTCTTCTGCTCCTCTCCGGGCTCGAAGAATTAAGTCCTTCTGAATCCCGAAGTCGGAGCTGGCCAGAGCTGCCTCCCATAGCGCGACCGTATTTGTGGGGTTGTTTCCTGAATGCCAGATGATAGGGCAGGCTCGTGTTGCGCGAAATAAGTTGGAAGGGTTTCCGCATTTATTGCATGCGTCTGTGTGTTTGAGGGAACATTTTGGATAACCGGGATTTGTTAGGATAAGTGTTCGTCTGGATTTGCCTCAGTGTTTGAGCTTCTGCACCAGAGAGGTTCTTGTCCGGGTTGGGGGAAAGGGTTCGTTCACCTATTTGGACAAGTGGCTTTGGCGAATGCCTCACTGTAGGCGCAGGGAGTTCAACTTTTAGCCATGGAGGATATGCTTCAGCAGTGAAACAAAACTCCACTAATGGCCTTTGACGAGCAGTAATCCTCACCACTGGCGGCAACGAATTAAAGTTTATCCTTTACTCAAGAACATGTATCCCACACTTCACTGAGATCAATGTCTCGCTCGTAGCCAAGCCCACCAACAGGCATATGGCAAACACCATCACATCGCGTACACGGATGCAAGTCCGTACCCCACCCAGTCTCGGCATCTGGCAGTGGCGACTACACAACATAAGCTCATTACTTGCGCCTCCCTTAACACCCCCTCCTCTTGGGTTGCCGAGAACTCACTATTGCTCTGGCAATCACCCAAACTACGTCACCGATCATACGCACGGATTCCCAGGCTGCCTGTTGTAGCTTCTTGTTGGGTAAAGTGGTCCCGAAAACCCTTCAGCTACTGAGCCATCATCACTCCCCTCGAGCATTGGTTTTCTTTGGACTCTAGCTCATTCCTCACTGGTGGGCCGCAACTATGCCCACCAGCAGGCCCACGGCCGTTTTTGCAAGGCTACCGAGGGCGATTGGACACTCCACCCCTGGTCACCTTCCAAGACATCAATCAGACAGCATTACCGGGCCCTTAGGCAATCCCTCCCCTCTTCATTCTAACCTGCTCAAACACGAATAAACTACTCTCAGTAGAATTCACACACTTTCCCTCACCCGACCTGGCTGCACCCCCTTTATCCAACTAAATACCCCTTAGAATGTAAAATTTGTTCTCAACCAGGTACCCAATTACCCTCATCATCGTCATCAGATGGGCTCACAAGCTAACCCTCCCACCCCCTTCCTTCTCTCCCCACGATGACGGCACAGCCTCCACTTCATTACTCTCCACGAATCGTACAGGTGCCGTCAGAAGTAATTGGAGCACGGGAGCTGTGGCCGAACTGTATCGGAGCGCCGTGTAGCTGCACCGGCGGTAAACGAAAGGACGAGAACACGCATGCGCACCTGCCGACGGCGATAGCCCATCTATACCTCGCAAACCCCTTCTTTTAACCGAGCTTCAAACATTGTTCGCAGCATACTGGTTTCGGCGATGGCGCTGATAGCAGAGTCGCATCTCAAAGTGTCTCTGGCGCACTTCTAGCGCACGCGAGCTGCCGGGAAAACGGCGCGATATCACAGGAATCTGCAGTGACAGTTTTTCTTTAAAGTATCTTTAGGGGAGTGCGCTATCAGCGCCATCGCCGAGACCAGTATACTGCGAACAATGTTCGAAGCGCGGTTAAAAGAAGTGGTTTGCGAGGTATAGATGGGCTATCGCCGTCGGCAGGCGCGCATGCGTGTTCTCGTCCTTACGTCTACCGCCGGTGCAGCTACACGGCGCTCCGATACAGTTCGGCCACAGCTCCCCTGCTCCAATTACTTCTGACGGCACCTGTACAATCTTAAAGGCTGCAAACAGGAACAATGCATTAAGTGCGCTTGTAACCAGACAGCCTTAAAGTTTTTCACATTTAGGTAAACTGGCGTTTACTCAAACTTGTGCGGCAACTAGCCTCCAGTTGTGAAATTAAAGACAAAAGTGATCCCGTGAGTGATAATGATGAAAGCTTCAGCCGTAAAGGGACAGTTACGACAATCAGGAAAAGGTCAACGCTGGCGCATGCCTGGGAAAATTAAGGGAGTCGATATTCGGCCACTGTCTGGTTGCGATCTCACCGGCAGTTTTCTGTCGCGAGCTGCCTAATTATTTGCCAGCTGCTTCGCTTAGCCACGGCACAGCGATCTTCCGTCAGGTGAAGGGTGCAAGCCTTTTGCGCTGGGATAATTATTTGCCGGCAGTTTGGTTTAAGTAAAGGTCCTTTTCTAGGTCCATTTTGAATGCGCTGTGACGGCGCAAAAATAACCCACGCGGTCGTACTGTCACGGAAGTTGTCCTTCGCGAGCAAAGATGTGCCGGCATTTTTTGTCAGAATAATTATTTGCCGTGAGAGCACGGCCGGATGGCATATTTCGGTTATTTGCGCCGCCACAGAGCGTTAAAATTGGGCCTACAATATGGCCTTTAGTTAAACCAAGCTGCCGACAAATAATTATCCTAGCGCGAAAGGCCAGCACCCTTCACCTGACGGAACATCGATGTGCCGCAACTAAGCCAAGCAGCCGACAAATAATTAGGCAGCTCCGACAGAAAACTGCCGGTGAGATCGCAACCGGACAGTGAAGCTGGAATATGCCCTAGCTAAAGAAAGCTGCCGGCTAATAACAGCTTACAGCGCGAAAGACCGGCACTCTTCGCTCCACGGCAGCTTGCGAAAGAAAACTGTCCAGCTGTATGCCGGCAAAAGGATCATGCCGGCTCATACAGCATGCCGGCACTAATCATGCGACCGCAGCAAGCCAATAAGGGGAGACTGCCGGCAAACTTCCGCTCGCGCGGGTAGGCCGGCTGACAAGAATTGATGTTTCAAGCTGATATGTTTTAAAATTTGCTTAGAATATGCAAAACTAACAATCGCGCGATATTTTTGCACTACTTTAATTTAACATTGCCGAAAGAGCCTTATTTCTAACCAGGATTTAACATCTTGCGACGCTTACCACGTCTATCATCTGGCTGGGGCGGCATGTCGCGATGGCAACAGTCGGGTCCGAAACAGATCGCGATTTGAAACTGCGTAAATTTTAATGGCGGCAATACATGGATATTAATTGCTGCAAAAAAAAAAAAAAAAAAAAACAGGCGTTAGTAAAATCGCAGTGCCGCTTCGAGCAGAGGCACCCGTGTTAGAGGCACTTTGAAGAGCTTTATCGGCATCAAAACACTGATATCTCAGGCGCTGCGGCTGGCTAAACGTTCACCCACGACGCCCGGTCAGGCAGGCACTGCGTCATGGCATGGAACGACAGAATTCTCTCATAAGGAGTGAAACAAACCCACATATTCACCTACGGCCCTCCTGGGTTAGTGCACAAAAGATAACGCACAATTTCGACGCCGGCTTTCCCAAAAATTACGGTGAAAGCGCAGCTTAGCGTTTCCGACCAAGGATGCCAAGATGGAGCACAAGTAGTCGCGCAAGTAAACCAAAACATTTAATAAATGTTACAATGCGAACAATATATTCCAGGAGCAGACGCTCAACCAAATGCTTCTCGCTTAAAACTAACCACGGTATTACGTATACAACACTCGTGTTTGACAACATCGCGAAACTGCACACATCAAGACAACTTAACGGGCGCTTGTGGCTGGAAATAAAGCCTTTTTCAGAATGACTGTCACAAACACATCAGAAGCATTTACGAGTCACAGCGCGGCGGTATCAACTCGCGGAACAAAATGAGACCTATGAAAACGGCACAAATAGCAAATACTTACAAAAATGAGGGCTACCCAAAGAAGCTCGAAGATCGGAGCCCAGCCGCAAACTGACCGTTGGCGCCAAAATGATTACTCTCAACCCACCGCGCGCCGAAGCTCACGCGAACGCCACGGAGGAGGTAGAGGCAGAGAGGAAAGCCACTGTTTTCCCAGTCCATGGGGTCACATCAGGCCATACCGTTGGCGCCAAACCTGATTACTCTCAAACCAGCGCACGCCCAAGCGCGGGACTTTACTGCCGGCTACAAGAAGGCTAGAGGAAGAACTGCTAACAGCAGTTATCAGAAATACGTTTTAAAGACGTCATTGTCGGAGGGATATTATCCTTTCAATGATTGACTTCTAGAAGCCATCTTTTCCTGTCTGAAATCCCTTTCTGACGTTTCCTCCATAAATACGACGTTTTCTAGACATTCTGTGCTGCCTGGGTCAGAGTGGTCGAAACAGGGCCTAGGGACTCCGGACTACAATTTGCGCTCGTAATCCCGCGATGTTTACAAATCACTTCAGTGTCCCTTGAAGTACTTACAAAGGCCTATGAACTTGACGTTCTGCTTCCTGCAATTTACGAAGGTTATACTGTACTAATCCCCAAAGTGACACTTCAGAAAAGTTGAAAGGCGTGGATCACTACATCATCATCATCATCATCACAAGAAAAATATGGTTAGGTACATGGTTCATTAGTAAATTTATACAGGCCGATATCCCTGGGTAACGTGTATTACAAGATATTCGCAAAGGTGCTGGCACGCAGGATACAGATTGTAATCATAAGTCTGATAGGTTCGCAGCAGACCTGCGGGATTCAGGGGCGGAACATTCAGACGAACATCAATATTGCTCGCTTAGTACCAGAGTTCGTATCGGATGGCGCTGGGCAGGACCTCTCTCTACTCCCAACCCGTGCACGCATAAACCGGCAAACGGTCATAAGAAGGTGCTTAGAAGTGAAAGACACTGTCTAAAATGACGCTCTTAAAGCCCTTTAAGCTCAACAAGTGATATTGGCCCCCGTCGGCGCGTCAAGCGGGCCAGTTGCTGTTCATCCGGGAGGGACTCGCAGCTACTCCACCAGCTGTAACTTGAGGCGGCAACGGCGGAGGCAGCGGCTTTGCGTTGTTTTCACGCCCATTCACGCTTCTGTTTGGGCTCACGTTTCTTCAGTTTCCGCTCTTCTTCCTCCACGCGAACGACATGCGTCCGTCCCATGGCGAGTTAACACCTCGAAGGCGTCGATATTTATTCCAGCGAAAGGGACACACGTTGGTGTCCCTTTCGCTGCCCAGTCGGAGGCATCTTATTGGCTGTGCAACTCACCAACCCAGACCCAAACCGCTCGATTGCGAAGGAGAGCTGACTGGGAGCAATGAGCCATGAGACTGCCACGTTTAAATCTCCCACCACCTCAACGGGTATGTCATCGAAAGAGGCATTAAGCCTTTTGTGCGTGCATGCCGTGCACGCCTAGACCGGCAACCGGGGGTATGCGCTTATTAGGCGTGAAATACACCGGCAAAGGGCGGGAAAAAGACTTAATATGCGGCGAGACTATAAGACCTATTATTATTCTTCCGCCAGGAGAACTATGACCATTTGGTCAACGAGGGCCGCCGAGGCGACAGTGTTGCTCGGAATGGGTTTCAAGCGCCGGCGTTTCAACGGGGCAAGTTGCTTTCAACCGGCAGGGACCCGCAGCTAGCGGGTGAAGTGGAATTTGAGGGAGCAGCGGCCGCGGCTACATTCTCGTCGGTGGCGGTGGTGGCGGCTTTGAGGCGTTTTTACACCCTTTCGCGCTGCTGCTGATTCTCGGCAATCATCTGATAACGGCGCTAAGGCCGCTGTCAGCCGACTGCACAACCATAGCACAACTAAGAGGCATCGGTGGTGTCGAGGGGAATAACCATTGTGATAACCGTGGCGAAATAGGGGTCGGCGGTGGCGAAGAGGAGCCCCGGAGCGGCACCGAGTTAGCCGGCTTCACCGGAATGAAAATGAGGAGGGGGGGGGGGATGAGACATATACTGCTTTGCAGTAAAAATTTGATGTCACAACCCCTTTAACTTGTATTGTTTAGAACATGCGATGTCTTAAACACGTAGTACGACCGTTTCCGATGTTTCCGTCTGGGACGCTGCTAGATTTGGGGCTAGAGCATCTTAACGTTCGGTCCAGCATTTGCTATTCAGCATAGTTGTAGTAATTCAGAATATTAGCCCCTCACGATTGGATTTCCCTATTCGATGTCGAATATAAAAACCTACAATAGAATACCAAGAGCTATTCTATTATTATTTGAATTTCTATACTATACTCACATGCCTTAAGACTGCTATTATAGAATTAACAGCAGTAATGATAACAGAAAAGAATGGCTTGTTTTGAACACCTAGAACCTAGATGCAACAATGAAAATCGTGGTGAATATCCCTGCGCGCGAAAACGAAACTGAAACTACATTTAGACCGATTAGCGCGGCACCACGCGGCTAATAGAGAGAAATAGTGCTGTCACGTGACCACAAATTGAACCATGATCGGATGCCGGCGTTTACGAAAACAAGTGTGATGGTGGGAGAAGTGAACGTAGAAGAGGAAGAAAACGTGAACGGTGTCAGCGATGTTCGATTTGGTGCAGGCTAGCAGCTTTATGTCTGACAAGTAGTGCGAGCCATGAGCTTAACTCCGTCGTCCTCGAATGCCGCCTGCAGCCTGCTGCGGTCCGACATCGTGCTCAGCGCGTTGAAACGCAACGACTCCGTGCTGCTCGACAAACTCGTGCGACTCGGCTCGGCGACGGGCTTTGCACTGCCGGATGCGGAGGATAAATCGACGCTGTTGCACGTCGCCGTGAGTCAAGACGTATTGCCGGACGGTTTCGTCGAAAAGCTGCTTCAAAATGGCGTCGATCCCAACGCGACAACAACCGACGGTGTAACCGCCCTGCACATCGCCGCGGCTTTCGGCAAGGACGACGCGCTGCTACAAATGGTTTCTCGAGGCGGCGACCCTAGGCTTCGCGACATTTGCGGTAATGATGTGTTCAGCCTGCTAGCTGAAAACGGACACCTGGAATGCCTCCGGAAAGTTCAGGGTCTACTAGGACTTCCAGTTACTAACGGCGCCGGTGCAAATGACGCGGCGGACGTGGTCGCCTCACCGCGGGTGCCGGCGGCAGACTGTTCGGGCATGTCAGCGTCGGACCGCTCCGGCCTCGAAAGCCCGGGCTGCGGGGAGATTTCCCCCATACTGTCGACGCCGTCCGACACAAGCACGGACAGCGAGGCCTTCCTCAACACGGCCTACGCGTTCCCCCACCCCTTCTTGTCGCCGGTCTACCTCGACAACAAGCGGTATTCCGCCGAAGCGGGCGACAGCTTCGCGTACGAGCCCACGTCGTCCTCGGAACCTGCCGGCAATAGTGGCGACGCCGCGGCCGCCCCTTCGGACACCTCGGCGACGTCGACCGTGCCGGCCGAGATGTTGCGGCTCACCAACGAGGAGCTCCGAAAGGAACTCGAGGACTGCTGCGGCCAGGACGTGGGCCCCGTGCTCGAGTCCAACCGCATGTTTCACCTGCACGCGCTGGCGCACTACCGCCTCGGCCCGCGGGCTCGGGTCCGGCTCACTGCCTCCGACGTCGCGGACGCCCCGAACGCCGCAAACCGGCCGTGCGCCTGCTGCGAGGTCGTCCACAGCGATCCGGAGACCGGCCTGGCGTTCAAGGAGGCCCACTACCACTCGTCTTCCGACGCCGAGTCGAGCGGCGCGAGCAGCGGCCCGGAAAACGCGCCCGTGGAAGTGCCGCCGGAGTTGAGGGCGCTCACCAACGAGGAGATCTTCGAGAGGCTCAAGTCGCTGGGCGACGCCCCGGGTCCGGTCACGAACGGCACAAGGGCGGCCTACCTGAACCTCCTGGCCAGGCTGTCGTTAGGCCTCGCGAAGCTGCACAGGCCGCGCGATGTTTTGACCCCGGACATCCACACGCTGGTCACCAGGGCGGGACAGCTCGAGTCATACCGCGAGCTTGAGGAAACGATGGTGCGGGATTTTGATGTCCCCCGCCCGAAGGGCTACTGGAGGGAAGGCAACGTCAAGGGTTTCTTCACCTACCTCCTCCTCGACTCCAGGGTGACCCAGAACCTCCCCCTCAGGGCCCACGGCCTCACCCTGGCCGAGCGGATGGCAGACTTCGTGAAGGCTGTCTTCTACATCGGGAAGGGCAAGAGGTCGCGACCTTTCAGTCACCTCAGCGAAGCCCTGCTCGTACGAAAGGGCCTCGACAAGCCGTGGAAGAAAAACAACGCGGACGCCGAGAAGACTCGCAAAATCCTCCAAATCTGGGATTCGAGGCATGGGGTCGTCTCGCTGCACGTCTTCCAAAACACGCTGGCGGCGGAAGCCTACACGCGGGAGGCGTGTATGATCGACGCCATCGGCATACGACACTTGACCAATCAAAAGAAGGGAGATGTCTACGGCGTCGTCAAGTCGTGGCCGGAAAAGAACCGTCGGAAGCTGGGTGCGTATTTGGTGTACAAGGCGTTGAACATATTCCTGAGCGAAGGAGAGCGCCACTTGGGCCCACTTGACTTGTGAAGACTGTGATATCCTGACGACTGCCCGTTTCTTGGCCAGGCAGCTAGACTGGGGAAATTGATGGGGCGGCCGGTGACTTGACAGCCATGGTGCTACGAAGTGTCTTAGATACAAAACGATGCAATAGTTGAACACGTCGTCCATTAAATGTGCCAGAATTTTTTGCCAAGCAATGCCAAATTGCGTGTTCGCAGTCGTTGTAAAATGAACTTTTGCGTTATTTGCTTGTATTTTGATTATCTCATCTGCAATTATAAATTGACCAAAATAGCCATTGAAAATTTTCACGTTGTGGTGGAATGTTTGGTCTTGCTAACATTTAGTACTAATGATTTTTGGCTTGTGTCTAATGCAGACATTTAGTACTAACGATTTTTAGCTTCTGTTTCTAATGCGTACATTTAGTACTAATGGCTTGTGTTTCTTTTTAATACAGACGAAAATTGGATTGACGAGAATGTACTTACCGAGAAACCCTCTTTTTTTTACCAATGGACGATGTATTTAGCAGTTGAATACTCTTCAATCATGACTCTGGTGTCGTGATTGTACGCAGGTATATTTGCCACCGAAAAAGTGGCAAAAGTGAAGTCACGCATGTTCTCTGTTGGTTTTGTATTTTTCGGCGTTTGAGGATGTTTGTACATGACGTTTTAATTTCCATCAATTTTTTGGTCATTTCTGACAAAGGAGTCAATAAAATTACTGCTAGTCCATTTGCATGCTCTGACAGCTGGCATAAGCATTGAGATTTTTAGCAATTAACAAGCTTGGAGAATTTTAGTTGATTGCCTTTTAAAAAAAATTTTATGATCGAAAGCACGCAAGGCTGTGTTTTGTACAGTGATAAAATCATTAAAAGCATTTCATCTTTTGTACCTTGCGTGTGCATTCTGTTTTAACTTTTTCTGTTGGTGTCAGCGTGTTTGCAAGTTCCCAGGTTCCATTTTGGATACTGTGATTGCTTACTGCAGAGGCTACAAGGTTAGAAAATGAGGTCAGCCTTATTATGTTCATATTAAGAGCTTGTGCCTAGCACCAGCTCTTCAATAGCTTGAAAATAGCTTGGGAATAGCTTGAAAAAGTTACGTTGCAAGAGCGTTTTCTTCCAAATGAATATCCAGTTCAGGTGACAGACCCAACTAAACATTAACATTCACAAAGGGTGATTGAGAAGAAGGCTGATTGAAAAAACGGAAGTGCTGTCGCACTGGCTACCAGTGGTTGCTCTGTAATCAAAATTCTAACGCTGGTGCGTCAATGACACCGTCAAAATTCAGTTCTGCATCTTTCTTTTCACAAAATGCCTTTTTCCATAAGTGGCATCAACACATTGTATTTATCTGCACTGCCGATAAGTTCCCAAACGGACTTCCCGGCCGCGGCAGCCGCTTTCTGATGGAGGTGAAAAGCAACAACGCCCGTATGTACGAGATTTCGGCGCACGTTAAAGATCCCAAGGTGGTCAAAATTAATCCGGAGCCCTCCACTATGGCACGCCTCATCGCCTGCGTTGTGTCGGCGCGTTAAACCCTACAATCAATCAAGTTCCCAAATCGACGATGAAGTCAAATTGAAACTCGGCTGCTGGCTTTGGAGGCAACATACTGAGGTCGTGGTAGGTCACTACAATTAAATTCGCGGCCCAAACTGAGTTTAACAAACAAACAAGTTTAACTTTAACAAACATGTTAAAGGGACCATAAATACAAAAGAAGACGTTTGATTTCAAAGACTTAGATTTTAATAGCTAATCTCTATTCTGGGCGCTTACCTTTTTTCAGAGACAGGCACACACACACACACACAAAAATGCTGGCAGTAACTCAATAGGCAGAAAAGTTGCTTCAGTTACCAGTGTGTTAATTGCACGCTTACAGTCAAGTGGCCGGATAAAATGGAAGCTAAAGCCCCCACAACCGCCCAGTGATGTTTCTTGGTGCAGGGTTTGGTTGGTGGCCGCCAAACACACGAGCAAGCCCACGTGAAGCCAAGTGCTAAACAATGAGGAGGCTGGTGAACTGACACTACTTCATCCATTTTCCTTAATTAAAGGGGCCGTGCAGACAAAATACAAGTTTGTTTAATTCGAAAGATTTCATGTTTTATGGTGCCCCCAGCACTTGTCCAGATGCAAACGATGTTTTATTCACTGAGAAATTAATCAATTTACGTTGAAATTTTCATTTTTCCACTAAATCTCGCGTTTTCATGGTGTGCAATGACACCATAGGAACTGACCGCTCTGCAGCTGATTGCGAAGCCTCGTTTACCATTAGTGAACCTAGATGGCGCCACCACACCGCGGCAAGCTGTTTTCTGCCTTTGGTTTGTTTTTGACCAAATTTAAACGTGGCTTGTTTTTGTTCGGGGAGAAAATAATCGTTTCGTGAAACATAGTGCTCGCTCGACATATATGGTCACATAAGACACCGCTTGCCTGCGTCAATCGGCCAGTGTCGTCTGAGACAACCCCATAGCCCCGCAGTTCTATGCAGCTAAACCAAGCATAGTGCGCGCAGTACCAACAGCAGTATGCATCGGTACTTCTATGTTTACGTGTGCTTTAGTAACTTCCACTGTTTGTGCCACCATTCTTGCGGCTTTAAAAAGAATGTGCCCTAGATTTAAGCGCAAATAGCTCTCTCGGCAAGCTTATGAGCCTTCCCTAATTTGCGTTTGGTTTTGCCGGACTCCGCCAACCGCAGAGCTCTGCACATGACATCATAGGTTCTGTTGTGGGAAATGAGCTAGTGGGTCGCATGACCATTCCCTTTTTTCCCTAATTATGTCACTCATTTGAGCGAAGTTTACGTTAGAAGTGGTGTCAGTACGATTATAAGGAGGTAATCTTTTCAATGAAGCAAACTTGTATTTTGTCTTCGTGAACCCTTTAAAGACGATAGTCTTCCTGGAGCTACTCAATAACGAAAATTCTGTCTGTCCATCGATTCAGCCACCCCACCAAAATTTAAAGAAATTCTTAACGTTTATATAAACGAAGCATTTCCAAATTACGAAATCTGGTGGTAAATTTCATGATTGACAACATTCTTGAGTGAAACAAAATGTTGAGCATACTTGAGGTGAATCTTCAATAAGATTTAAAGAAATATTTCACCCAAACATACAAAAAGCGTTCGCGCGTGACTGTAGCCTTCCTGGCAGCATTCCAATAAGCCATGGAGTAACAGAACGGAAATGACACGCATGCAGAAGATTACACAAAAAATAAATTGACTGGAGGAAATCTTCACCGTATTTATCGTTGGAGGTGTGAGACGGGAGGGCAATGCGTAACAGTTGAGCGGGGGATAAAAGAGGGGCATTGATGTAGTAGCGTCGGCATATGACTGTCCAGTCTTTCAATGACATTAGCAAGAAAATAAGCAGATCTGCGGCCATTTTTGAAATTACAGCCATGACAGGTCCAAAAGGACTAACATTTGATGAGAACGTCAAACCACATTGCTGTTGTAGGAACTTCAGATAAGGGGAGCTCATTCCTGACATAGTGTCCACGCTCAATATGGCTGCATTTTTGAAGATTTAAACACACCTTAGAGATTGAGAAGCGCTAAGAAAGTTTAGAGAAATCTATGCTTTTATCGTAGCCTCGTTGAGATATCGAGCAAGCTTTTGTTGATATAGATAACGAATACAATGTGTAACAGATGTGTTACAAGAGTTTTTCAAACACTGCCATGTGATAGGGAGAATGGAGATTTTGGGGAAATCACCCGTTTTTACGGATTGTAAGACAAGTCAAAGCGGCGGTCTGGTGTGCAGCTATAGCAAACATTGTTTGCCCAGTACTCACAGCAGTGCACATCGGTACTTCTACGTTTACGTGTATTTTCGTAACTTTCATTGTTTGCCCCATCATTCTTACTGCTGTAAAATGAATATTCATTACATTTAAGCGCAAATAGCTCATTCGGCAAGCTTTTAAGCCCTGCTAATTTGCGTTTGCTTTTGCCACCCTCAGCAGATCATACGGCTGGCATATGACATCATCACAGGTTCTGTTGCGGGAAATGAGCTGGTAGGTCGCATGGCCGTTCCCTTTTTTTTTAACTATGTAGCTTATTTGAGCAAAGTTTACGTTAAAAGTGGTGTCAGCGTGATTCTAACGAGGCAACCTTTCGAATCAACCAAGCGTGTGCTTTGTCTGCATGGCCCCTCTATTACCCAGCTTAGTTTTCAGCAGTTTGCAATTAAACTGGCACTCTGTTATTGGGACAAGGCAGTCTTTTGAATGAACCAAACTTGTATTCCCTTCATTGCCTTTTTAAAGCAGAACACCCACCTCTTGTTGAGTCTCTAGCCGAATGTGCATGATTGCCCATCTCACTGGGCCTGCTTCAGTACAGTGGAGTCAAGTTCACCTTGTCACGAGGTCTTTTGAACGTGTGGCATAAAGGGACCGCATATTCCGACAACAAGTGCAAAAAGAGAAAGTGACTCGAATAACAATTTCAGCATGGCAACTCACTCGGCCATTTATTTTTTCGGGGTGGAAAGATGTTTACAGGCAAGCCACAGAATAAGCCAGCTAACTAGATCGACTTGTCATAAACGCGGCATCTCCTCAATCCTAAGCACCCTAACTTGCAAGTAAAAACCAATACTACTAATAATAATAATAAAGACTGAAAACTTCACATTTGGGTTTGAACGTTCCTTGTACCTGACCCATGAAGACTGAGAATTGGTTAGAATCGATAAACTAGTGAAAAAAAAAAAATCAGGTTTAGCAAACAGCAAAACTTCTGCCAAAGACCCAAGTTTTCAAGGCGGAGGCTACTTTCACACTCTAAATGAGATTCTGTGTGGCCTTTGTGATCGATACTGTACAGATTGCAAAAAAGAGAAGGAAATGAGGCAATTTACACGGCAGAGAACATTCTGAAAGAAGCGACAAACTGAACCTTCGAAAAAAGGAAAACAATCTTGCTGGAGATGAATAACGAATAATGCAACGACTAGATGCACATTCATGCCTTCCTCAATACTCCATCTGATTCTCGTCTTTTCTAAAATGAAACAAAAACACCGTAAATAAGCGTTGCAACAATACGCCATGAGGTAGGTGAAGTCACCTGAAACGAAAATTGAACACAACAAAATGCTGACAACAAAACAAGTCACACAAGTTCCCGAAGCATGTGTTGTTGATGCCCAAAGATTGCATCACCATGTGGGAAAACACAGGCATGTGTGTGTGTGATCACCAGTGAAGTGAACTATCCTCCGAATCACCCGCTAGTTTTCTTCTAGCCACCCCGAATGCATTTTCTTAACATTGCGCTATTCCAGCGTTGGAGAAGATTTAAGCTGAAATGTCAATTCCAGGCAGCCTAACTAAGGAACAAGCTGAACACCAAATGGCTGCTTGAACGTGCGAAACTAGGAAAAAAGCAAAAAAATGATCATTGTCTTCCCATGACAAGGAATTCACTATGTGAGTACACTCACTACATCAGGTGCCAACAGACTCTTAAAAAATGAAAGTATGCTCTTTTTTTTTTTTTTGCCACTTCTATATACTGCATTTATTGAAACATAAGGCAATGTTTTTTTCTCAAATCAGTAGCCTCATAGTCATACTCCGGCTTATATTCGAAGCTCAGAAGTAGACTTTTTACCTGCCTTATATTTCAAGCTCAGAAATAGATTTTTTTTTTTCTTTTCTGACTCTTCAAACTCCCCTCTCGCCTTACAATCGTGACCGCCTTATAATAGAATAAATACAGTATGTACTCTGTGCACATTTCCTATGCTAGAGTTCTGCTTTGAAGAAGAAAAACAAACAAAAAGTTTGCAGACTTTTACCATAGCTTCAGCCACTTTTTTGCAGGCATGGGAAATAGTTTTTTACTCCGTATACGTCATGTAGTTTTAAAACACAGCACACATCTGTGATTCTTAGAAATGTGTGCTCAGTCTTGCTGGCTGTGATGGAAGAGATGTCGTTCAAGATCACCTTAAGGGCCAGGTGCTTCAAAGCGAAGTCAAAGTGGCTTGCAATGTCGGAGCGTGCAAGCATGCAAGGGCAGGGCATCTTACGTAAGCAGCTACGATTCCCAACGGAAGACAAACGGTTCTTGCTCTGTGCAGCACATACCAGCAATGCAATTTGGCATGCCGGTATATGGGATGATACTTGGAAACCTAGGCTAGCCCGCATTTGTGTCTCTCAAACTATGTCACGGTGAAAAGCTACACTGAGCCTCTCATTGTTGATGTTGCGTAATGTGATGTTTGTGTTGCTGGACAGTGCTACGATGGTACACAAGAACTCTCCTGCTGGACCACAAACCACGTGTTGCTTGTGCGCTCATTCAGAATGCAAAAACACTGGGTTGTACACACTTGAGAGGCACAAGACACTAGAACACCCATTAAGGGTCCCCAAGACACTGGTCTTAAAACAACTTCTTTTAATTTTTAAGTAAGCTTTGTGAAACTTGTTAGCCTTGCCACTTTTTCCTGACTGATTTCAAATATGCCATTACTTTTTGAATAAGTCAATTAGAGATAATTAGCCATTTTCGGTCAAACAATAGACAAAACTGTGTTGGTGATAAAACTGTAATCTTTATATTTTCCAGTACTTTGAACCCTGATGAGTGCAATAATCGAAGCAGTTTTTTGATGCACTGCTTGGAACTGATTTTACGGCTCATTAAACTTTGGTGGCACCATTAGCAAGTAACGATTTTGAGTGCCCATTTCAAACATCGAAGTTTAATGAGCTGTAAAATCACTTCCAAGCGGTGCATCAAAAAACTGCTTTGATTATTGCACTCATCAGGGTTCATAGTACTGGAAAATATAAAGATTACAGTTTTATCACCAACACTGTTTTGTCATAGTATTGTTTGACCGAAAATGGCTAATTATCTCTGTCTCGGGAACTAATTGCCCATCTCAAAAAATAATGGCATATTTGAAATCAGTTCCCGGAAAAAAAGCAGAAAGACGTTTCACAGTTTTTTTTTTCAAAATTAAAAGAGGTTGTTTTAAAACTAGTGTCCCTTCTTAAAGCTGGTACCAATGTGCAGGAATAATGCACACACACAAGCCAATTTGAATGCTTTGGTCAGAAGGGTCCGTTGCACTCCATTCAGTTCGTTTCGCAACAAACATATCTGCTCGGAAATGCCGCGCAACAATCGCGCCAGCATTCAGCCGATCTGGAAGTAGACGACGCCGTGCCACACGCATCGTTAGGAGCAACACGTGCACCTCGTTCTCAAGTTGCGTGACTAGGAATCCTCGTCACGCGGCACGCTGATGCCCATGGCCGAGAGGAGGTTGCCAGCAGGGCCCGGCAGACCCTCCTGGGAGCTGTACGACTCGAGGATGTTCTTCAAGGCAGTCAGGTCCACGTCCACTGGCCGGTAGTCAGCGCTGTTTCCCGCGGCGGCGGCGACATTATCGTCGTCGTCAGAGTCCAGATCGTCATCGAAGCTTTCGGCCAGGGCGCGTGGTGCCTTCCTCGCCTGTTTGTAACGAAACGGAAGTCGAGCGTGGTTGTGGGTTAATAGACGTGGCAATTTCCTGCATCCAAGTTCATTGAAACCAAGTTTAACTGACTGTCATCAAGTATCTGCAGTGTAGACCGTTTATCACGCAACCACTTATAGTGTGGGACCGGATATAACGCAGGCTTTTGTGACCACCAGTTCGCCTCCCAAAAAACTCAAAGAATAAACATACCGCTTAATACTTGGTTGCCCAGAGCACAATACCGTTTGTAGTGCAGCTTTTTGGCGGGCCCGCTGATCGACCGGCACAGCTGGGGCATTGTTTTAAGGTAGCGACAAAGAAAAATAAAAGACAGAATCTGCCATCCCACATAGTGCGCGCTCCCTGCTCTCTAACTGTGACACACAAAAGGAAGAAATCGACACCCTTCAGTTCGCGCGCTCTGTTTGTACTCACGTGATAACCACAACTGCCCCTGCTTGAAAGCGGCCGATGAGAGCAGTATAGAGGGGCTTTAACTTGAGGCACCTCGGAGATAGTTGTTTCTATTAGAACAATGTGCATATAAGCAACTGCCTTTTCACTTTTCGAACATCTGGAGATAGCAAGCTGCGACGCCAAAGGTTTTCACTACCTGTACATTGTGCCGATAAGCAACTGCCTTCAGCAATTGTGAACACAAAATAAGGTGGGGAAAAAAAAAAAAAAAAAAAAAGAGCTTGCTTGCGTTTTAATCACGTTGTTCCACAGCATCCATTCATAGACACTAGGAAACGCAGCCCTGCTTCTTCAAAACACAAACACAAAGAAAGTTAAAGCCACGCTCGCAGTTCGTAGAACCGTGCAGCAGCTTTTAAGACCCTGCAGCAGCGGCTGATGTGAGAAAAAAAAAAATAAAGACAGCACCTGTGTTTTTAAGAGGCCTTCATTTCAGGGATCATAAAGAACGAATTATTGAAAGGTAAGTTGCAATGTGGTTGGATTCGCTCATGTTTTGGTTGTAGAGCAGATTTTCGCAGCTCCCGTGACATTCGCTATAAGCGGTCTACACTGTATATATTTGCAACTCAAAATACTTTGAAAATATCTGAAGTTCTCGATTACTGCTACTTGAACTGATGCAAGAGGCATGTGTGTGAATATTTTAAGCTTTAGAGTATCACAGCAAATACAGTAAAACCCTGTTACAAGAGACACGCTCGGTTATAAGAGACATTTGAATGAAAGCAGTTTGGTCAGTTTTCCTATGTTTGCCAAGTTAGCAGCATTGCATACAAGAGACCTCGGTTACAAGAGACATGTTTCCTAGGTCCCTTGAGCGCCTCTTGTAACGAGATTAGACTGTATGACAAAAATTGCTGGGTGCACAGGCCTATCTAATATAAAATTATGCGCTTCTATATCCAGAAGTTTTAATACTGAAGAACTTCTAATGCTTAGCAAGCAACAATACACATTGATCGGTAAGTGTGTCATGGGGAGGCAAGAACTAACGAGGGAAAGAGGTTCTTCCGTTGCCCCTCTATTTACTCATTCCCTTGTACCCTCTCACCTCCATAACGCTGCGTGATAACACCCCATGCTATTCTTTTACCCTTGGCAACCATGTCAACCCACAAGTTTGTTCACCGCACATTTCGGTCGCGTATTCTCCCCCCCTCCAGAGAGCCCCGACTGAAGATGAGGAGTCCACGCACCTTTGATGGCGTCGCGGCATCCGACTTGGCTTCCTTCTTGGCTGGCGACGGCTTGGCTGGCGGCTGCCGCTCGAAGCTGAGCCCCACATTGGTTCCGGCCAGCTCCCGGTCCATCTGCTCCATGTAGCTCTTCATGTCCATGGCCAGGTGCGACAGGTCCACGCCCGGTCCGCCCAATTCCTCGTCGTCACTGTCGCAGCTGTCGCCGTCGACGCCGTTGATGACGTCCGCCAGACGATCTGTGGTCGGGGGCACGCATTTCAGAAGAGAGCCGCGGCTTCCAACACTCGCGATCACCGGGGTAATGTCACTTGGAGGGCTAACACGATCCCATGCTGTATTATCAGAATTCAAACGATGGTTAGGTCAAATATGGCATAGAACCCATGCTTGTATTACGAGCAAATGCATTTCGCATTCACTGCATTACAAAATTGCAATATACAGTCCTGTAACAAAATACAAGCCACTTTTTCTGCCTGACCAAGCAGGCCTATTTTTTTTTTATTTTTTTGTCTATTTGTTTGCGACAATTAGTAAAACCGGTTGCCCCACACCTGTGCTGGAAATCATTGAAGTGTTGTGCTTTACAGCCAATTATTTGCTGCGTTAGCCAGAGAGCACATCTCTAAATATTAAACAATGCCATACCACATTTTCGCACGTATAACCCGCCCCTGTACATAACCTGCACCCCCCCTTTCGTCGACGAATATAAAGAAAAAAGAAATCTCCGCATATCGTCCACGTATTTTATACATAAGAGGATGAACCAAATCTACTACTCAAGCAAGGTTACACATTTGTTTATGCAAAAGAACTTACCCAGCTAACTACGTAACTAGATAACTTGCCGCATACATTTTTTTCAGGTAGGCATATTCTTGAGCTGTGTATTCAAAATAAGCACTGTCAATGGGGTAAGAGTGGCTTAGTCGCTATTACTGCTGGAGGGGCATCACAGCCCAATGTTCATTGCAATGAAGTTGCCCCAAATGAAATACCTCGCACATAATCCGCACCTCTACTTCAGCCCCAGAATTCTCGCATTTTTAGTGCGGGTTATACGTGCGAAAATACGGTATGTGGCATTTGTCAAGCGTGGAGGTGAATAATGCAACAGACTGGCACGGAATCAAATTTGCTGTTGGGGATCTACTAGTATGTGCTAAGTGTGCCTATCACTTTCACAGGTTTCCCAGAACTCACCGTGAGAATCGACTTCGTCGCCGTAACTGCTCATGGAAGAGCTGGACTCGTCGTCTGAGGGTGGAAGCTTGAAGTCTGGACAGAACAAAGAAAAAGGACGAAAAGGATGTATAGCTTTAGCAGAACTCTTGCAGGCACATCAGAAAATCCTGCAATTCTGCGAACGTTACCTGCCGATGGCTGCCACAGACTCGCATTATAAATGTACCATGGTTTTAGATGTGTTCTAAGAGCGCCACTCACATGGTCTCAGTTATTATTTATTGTTTACACAGCTACCATCACCTGCGATGCTGCCACAGTGGTCTCTTCGTTGCTGTTGTGAGGGTTAGTCAACACTGTCATGCTCAACGTACTTAACGTGTCAAAAACGCAAATAATCTCGCAAGATGTGACTTAACAATAAATCCCGTCAAATGCCCTCACGATTACTGACCCCAGCAAAACTCGACAACCCAGCCAAAACAACAGAACTTTTCGTACTGCTGTACAGAATCGCTAACAAAAGCTAATGCGAAAAAGAACAAGATAACAAGACTCGAGAAAATTAAAAACTTTGGAATCTCGTCTTTGCGACATAAGGTGCACTTGGGAAAAATAAATCCCAGTTTAATGTCACATTACAATTCACACAATTCAAGGAGATATCAGGGGCACATTTGTTTTTGTCACTCGCATTATGTTACTAAAAACATTTAGATAAATCTCCATGTTTCGTTACATGTGTTATCTGCTACAACTAGCAGTAGCTGCAAGGAGATAACAGAGGTGCTATGCCTGAGAGTTCATTCTTCGGTGGAAAGCGAAATTCAGACAGAGGAACCCTTACCTTCAACAAGCAGCCAAGCCTCAGTTTTGAACCAGAATAACACTTAGTGTGTCACTACACAATAATTACCAGCTGTGTAGAAGTCACTTTGAAAGCGCACTAAATTTTACATTCCCTGCTAGAGCTAAAATTCAGCTGGGCCACCTAACTGCAATTTAGGAACAATTCTGCTAAGGTGCCACATAGAAATACAGCGCTGAACACAATACGACAGGAAGAAACGACAAACACTGTCGCTTCCTCCTGTTGTATTGTTTTTAGCGCTGTATTTCACAGTAACGTCACCCACCAACTAGTCCGCCTCCCAAGGTTCACTTGTTCTGCTCAGATGATTCTCCAAACACTCTCTCACGACTTGACTGCACAAGTGAAATTTCAAAGCAATCCCGCAGTTGTCCAACTCACCAAGAATGGCACCGAGGGCCTCTACAAAGCGGTCAGCATCAAATTCGATGCCGTCCCCCTTGGCTTGGCTCTTGGCTTGGCTTGGCTTCCCCTTGCCGGCATCTTGGCTCGGCTGCGACTTCTCCTTGCTGCTCTTGTTGGAGGGGACCTCTGCCCCCTCGTAGTCGGAGATGTGCTTGACGAACCGATCCAGGCCCTCCGTGATGGCTGTGCCCAGGTTCTTTTCATCTCTCTGTGCAGCACTGCTGAAAGAAACGGTATTTTTCTTTTTTCCTGGGTCCAAATTCAGTAACTGCTAACGCTTTCTTCCCAACATATACCACATCTTATTAATAAGCACATGTGTTGGTTTTACATCACAGAACACTAGCAATATTTTTCAGGATAGTGGTGATATTTATAATCTCTTAAAAGTGTTATTTTTTTCCGAAAAATTTTTAACCAAAATTCCTCTTTTTTAAATGCTGAATTCGAATCTTCTGCTGCTAAAAACCCCCACTTGATGCTGAAAAAGTATCTACACCATGTTCTAATTGAAATCAACACAGAACAGCTTATTAATGAACATTGCATAGGAAAGCAGCCAGCTGCTGCTAATAAAATACAAACACCTCATCATTCTTCGCTTGTGTTGGGTAATCAAGCTTTGGCCATTCCACTTGGAAAGCATCGGGACCGCTTTTAAATTCCTGAGCAGCGAATGACACGGAGCGGCTGACAGGCACTCGCAATGTTCGCTCCAGAGCATCCTCATCGCCAATAGCGCTGCTGAATTCAGCGTCGTTGCAATCTTTTTCAATTCCAGATCAGGAGACAAATATCGATATCTGATCCATCTTCACTGAAAGATGAAGATGAAGAGTACCTTTTTACGGGTTGATGGGCCACCAATGCACGTGTCACTGTCCCCGAATGAGCTGTTTTTACTCGAAAGCCATGCTCCTGACACAGGAGAAAATAAAATTGTCAAGCAAGCCCTCCCATCTGGTGGGGGACATGCAATCTCAGCAGTAGACGAGCGCTTGTTGTACTGAGCGCTCAAGAGGCGAACCTATTCCGGTAGGGTAAGCGCTGCTTGTAAAAAACACCCAAGGGGTAATACCATGAAGCCAAGAATGTAGGTCAAACTTTCTTTTTAGTATGAACCATGAAAAGCCGACGCTGAATTTATGCACCGGTAATTGGCGGAAAAACTACGCCAGTCTTACAACAATGGGCAGCTGGCAAGTTGAAGCCGCCATCTTGTTTTTTTGTTTGTTGTGTGGCTGTTCTCTCGTGGTGTTAGCATACAGTGGCTACAAGTTACTTCAAATATCGCTGCCTTTTGAAAGATAATGAGTGGGAGTCGACGACAGTTTCGTGTAACCAGAAAAACCAGTTTTGTCTTCCAAGCCCAAACTTCAAACAGCTGTAACTTCTGCTGCAGACCAGATAGAATGATACTGTTAGACTTCTTGCAACCTTTGACTTGTGCACAGTTCACTGGTACCTTGGTCAGCTGCATCACTCCTGCAGTTTTTTTTACAAAAGTTGTCAGAAAATCACACATAAATTTTAATGCGTCCGAATAAATTTGAATGCAGTCGTTTTACACAAAAACAAGTTTTATATCTACAACCAGAATGAAAAACTACATATGTCCTCCAATTTCTATCATCATAACTGCAAAAATTAAGTTTTTGATGAAAGACCCATGTGCCCCCTTAAAGGAGCCATGAAGAGAAAACGCAAGTTTGGTTCATTCAAAAGATTGCCTCATTAGAATCATACTGACCCCACTTTTAACGTAAACTTCACTCAAATAAGCTATATAATTAGGAAAAAAAGGGAATGGACATGCGACTCATTCGCTCATTTCCCGCAACAGAACCTATGATGTCATGCCAGCCAGCTCGTGATTGGAGGAGGCTGGAAAAAGCAAACGCAGATTAGGCAGAGCTCATAAGCTTGCCGAACGAGGTATTTGCGCTTAAATTTAGCCCATATTCATTTTATATGAGTAAGAATGGTGGGGCAAACAGTGGAAGTTACGAAAGCACACGTAAAGCAGTACTGATGCGTACTGCTGCAGGTACTGCGCGCACTATGCTTGGTTTAGCTGCATGGCACTGTGGGGCTTTGGGGTTGTCTCAGACGACACTGGCCGATTGACGCAAGCAGAGGTGTCTTCCGTGACCATTTTTGTCGAGCGACCACTATGTTTCATGAAACGATTATTTTTTCCATGAACAAAAACAAGCCACGTTTAAATACGGTCACAAACAAATAGAAGGCAGAAAACCGCTTGTCACGGTATGGTGGCGCCATCTAGGTTGACTAACAATAAACGAGCCTCCGCTCTACACGAAGTTTAGCGGAAAGACCTGTTCTTATGAGGTCATTGCAAACATCATTCAAACACACCTTCTGGCGCGAGAATCAAAACTTTAGCTTAAAATGATTAATTTCGCAGTGAATAAAGCATTGTTTGTTTCCGGACAAGCGCTGGGGCACTATTGAACACGAAATCTTTCAAATAAAACAAATTCGTATCTTGTCTTTAAGGGGTTAACCTATATTCCGGTCCGACCTATATTTTGGTTTTTACAGTAGTCACTGCTCCTTTCCCAAATCCTGTACGTGTTCAAGATGGCAGAACTGACCCTGCAGTCGTGTGGTCCCCGCTGCCACCCCGTGACGAGTAGTCTTCGAGCAGTCGGTCCAAGTCTTGCGGTGTGACCTCCATCCACTTCTCGTCTGGGAAGAACGCCCGAAATCAGCTTTAGCTGCAGCCCATGCATGACAAAAACTTCGGATAACTCGCTTTCAGGAAACCTCTGGTTGAAAAGACTGCTGAAACTTATTTGTTTCAGCGATTGCCATTTCAGTTGAAATGGCAACAGCTAAAACACCCACTCAACCGATACCAAAGCCACCGACACTCCAAGCTTATGTGAAGCTACAGAATGCCTCTGTTGGGTGGTCACAGCAAGGGCCAAGAATGTGACATGCGAACATTTCACGAAGCATGACCGTAAATGCGAAGCGGTGACCTATGGCAATGCTGCAATGCACTGATTTCTCGGAACCCCTTAAAGACACAAGTTCAGTGCGTACTGCCGCAGCTCTGAGTGCAGCATTTTATGTCATGGCACCCCAATGGCGAGGAATTATTCAGGATTTCTTGGGTACTTTTACGAATCAGCACGTCGCTGTGCTTCAAGCTTCGTGCGATACTCCGCTGCTTTGTGGCGGAGCCACAACTACGCGCACCTTCCGCGTGGGTGCCTCTGTGTCAATGACTCAGGCTTGCAGCGACAGCCAACAGATCCCAACATGCCTGGGAAAGGCTGGATTGCTGGCGCATCACTGTCTGCGTGATTCAAAGTTTGGCGGCGGCGGCAAACGCGACGTGTGGCTACATGCCTGAAGGACACGGACACCGTTGTGGAGAGCTCCTCTCTCCCCCCTCTCGGATTCGGCGTGCGCCACTACTACTGAGCCCTCACAAACTCTGGAAAGAGTGTTGTGTGTGTCTGTACCATGTCGCATCATGTGCAAAAACCAGAGGGAAGGCTTGTTTGACCGTTAGCACTTTGGGTATAAATACAGGGGGCTCCAGGCACAGAAATTCATTCCTGTTTGAGCACTGAATCAATGCTGTCACTCTGCTTGAGTCCTGTAGTCTAACCTTGCTCGTCGGGGCATTGTTCTTGTCTTATTGCTTTGGCTTGTCTCTCGCCATGCAGTGAACCATTTAAGTTTGCCTTCGGCCTCTGGTCGTCATCTTCAAGAAAGCAACATTTGCTGGCCGCGCTCGACCATCACGATACCACTCGCATGACAGAGGTGACAGAGCACGGTCCTGGGGCACCTTACCGTATGCACCAGTGCTCACCAAATGACCATTTGACTGTATTTACTTGCAGAAAAGATACTACAGTCTGTCAGCTTTGCCACACGTGAAGCTAGCACACATCTTTTTCAAGAGCATCTATAGGTGCTTCACCTAGCTGAGCGAAAGGTCCTTGGCGGAAACGAAGTCCCGAGGGACTGTGTCATCCGTTGGGCCTCCTGCGAAGACCCTACCTGAGCAGGCTGCTCAACTGTGTCTCGAAAGTATCACTGTCAGCGCTGTCCACAGCACGTATCCACAAAACAAACGCCTTTTCAGTGAGGCACTCGGACTTTTCCAAAACATCGGCCGTGACGTCCCTTCCACAGAAGAACGGAGGCAGTTGAAGAGGCACCCAGTCAATTTCAAAGCGGTGTGCACTTGACACAACAGGTGAACACGCAAGCCAGCTAGTTTGTGAGTGGGCGCAGGGATGATGCCAAAGTGGCGCTGCCGGGAGGAGGTTCGGAAAGAAAACAGCTCTCCTCCTCCTCCTCCTTTCGCTTCATGCTAAGTGGCGCAGTTGACTCGTTTTCTGAGGAGTACAAGGGATACATCGCCCCATGGCGCATGCCGTCAGCACGGACAGCCAGCGGCAGCTCTCATTATCGTGGCGTGCTGTAACCAGATTCAATCGATACATCCTATATCACGGCACTGGGCATTGTAATAAGAGGTTTATTTTACCATAGAATGCATATGAAAGTGGATGGTGCCATAGTTGTTCATTATATCTAATATATTGTTAATGATCATCGTCATCATCATCGGCCTGTCTATGCCTACTGCAGGGCAAAGGCCTCTCCCAGAGATCTCCAATTATCCTGTGAGGAAGATACAATTCGAAGGGTAAGAATGGGGTGGAGTGCGTTCAGCAGGCATTCTCAGATAATGAATGGCAGCCTACCATTTTCCCTGAAGAAGAAAGTGTATGACAGCTGCATCTTACCGGTGCTCGCCTACGGGGCAGAAAATTGGAGGCTCACTAAGAGGGTTCAACTTACATTGAGAACGACTCAGCGGGCAATGGAACGGAAGATGAGAGATGTAACGTTAAGGGACAAGACGAGAGCGGAGTGGGTCAGGGAACAAACGCGTGTTAAGGACATCTTAGTAGAAATTAAGAAGAAGAAATGGACGTGGGCAGGGCATGTAATGTGAAGGCAGGATCATTAAGGGTAACAGAAAGGATCCCTAGAGAAAGCAAGCGCATACCAGGGGGCTGCAGAAAGTTAGATGGGCAGATGAGATCAAGAAGTTTGCAGGGATAAATTGGTTGCAGTTAGCACAGAGCCGGGATAAGTGGAGATAATGTTATACACAATACTGTTGTAAATGAAGCCAACTGTATAACTTTTGCAGCGTCAGCCGCCAAATGTGAAAATCCCCGCCGTGTGTGACGTTGCCTTTCCAAAACACCTCCCCTAGACACCTGCCAGATGCATCACTCCAGTCCAAAGTTGTTGTGGACCGTTCCAATGAGCGGTAGAGTGCTGTGCGCTATTGCAAGGAGGGAGAAGCCAAAGGGGCGTGAAAGGCTAGCATCGCTTACCATCCGGTTCGCCCAGTTTCTCCCCTTCCTCCCGAAGTTTGTCCACGTTAACGTCCAGTTGTCTTAGCAGGCGGCAGACACGTGTGCTCACGGAGGGCCTCCCGCCACCGCGCTGACCGCCTACGTCGTCCTCCGAGATGACCGTCCGCACAAAGTGTTCCCGTGCCCGCTGGAGCAGGCTTCGGTACAGCTTGGACCCCTCCAGCTCGCCCTGTGGCAGCGAAAGGAGAAAGAGGTGGTG